>NC_090892.1:31179977-31192477 GCF_036669925.1 Montipora capricornis
GATAGTTTTTATGGCAATAGTAAAGCATTTTCGTGTCAAAATGAGGTTAGCGTTTTTCTGTTGTGCTAACTTAATTAAATATAAATATACATTCTGCCTCGTGAGTTGGTTATTCTTGTTAACCAGCAATGGTGTCAAAAGTCATTGCAACGCGAATGGCGTTTTAGTGCATGTCTTATGTTGTTTGTTTCAATAAAATGTTTCGCTGGAAAAGGATTCTGTGATATTTTCTGCCTTTGTGAATCATAATATCATTTTGTGTATTGAATTTTCGAGCTTAAGGTTGAAACGTGATATGGGAGGATATTTTTAGTATTGCTCTGTAAGCAGGAAAGGTTTCACGAAAATAAACAGGTCTTTTGGAAGGGTGCTTGAGTTTCAACAAAATGAGCCGCAAAATCAGCAAAAAATTGTGACGCCGGTGAATAATAAAGTAGCTGCTATTTCCAAAATGATGGAATTTCCTGGTGATAAATAACCTTGTCTTGGAGAGTAAATTTTTGACTTTGCAGAAACAATGGTCAACCTCAAGAGTTTGGGCGATTTTGATCTTTGTTTTGATTTCGTTCATTAATAGTTGTCAAACTTTATAACACTTGACAGAAAAAGAAACTTACGAAAACCCGGTATCTTGCCTTCATTTGACACAGATGCTTCACTGTTTGGCGAGTAAACATGCCGCGGTAACTTAATCACGGCGCCCGCTGAATTCCGGCTATGTTACTTTCGATTTTGCGATTTATTTGTGCAACCAAAAGTACAATAAAATTGAATGTAGAAAAAATCTCCCAAAATGTTTGTTGCTGATCGTAACTTTTTATATTTTATATTCATGGTTCAAAAATTAATGTTGTTTTCATGTCGTAAATTTGTTATTCTTGAGCGACCGTCCTGGAAACTTCCTTCTGCTCTTTCTAAAAACTGTGTATCAATTTACTTTTTCATCAATATTTGTTTTTGCATAAAGCAAGCTGACAAAATCTGTACCTTGCTGAGTTCGCATTTGTTAGCGTTAATAGTATTTTTGGTCCAATGCTTCCAATGTTTTACGAAGGGGTTGGTCACCCATCCAGATACTAACCCCGCCAGAGAGGGATTAATTGTAGTAAATTTTAGTATTACAAAGCTGCTCAGAGGGCACGCTTAAACTTGTGGTGAAAGAAGTTGTCAGGGAGCTTGAAAATTATCAACATGTCAGCCCAGAAGCCAAATAATGTTTCTCACTTCCCATTTATTTTCTTCAATCTTTCTGGGTTCAGTACTTTGCTAGTAACCACATGTCTTCTCAGGCTATTTACCCAAGACTTCTACCATGGAGTTACAATGATAGACAATACCAAAACAATGTTGTGCACTGTTAGAACTACATATTACCAAGGACAACTTGAATCTCCTGGAAGACAACACACAGCTCAGTTGACATTTTATATGGAATAAATCGCTGTGTTACGTCACTACCACACGTACAATACCAAAAGTGCAATAATAAAATTGAATGTAGATAAAGGCAGTGTAAATGCAGTAGTTTTTCTCGATCTAAAAGATGCTTTCGATACCGTTGACCATACAATTCTTCTGTCCAAATTATTCGAATATGGTAACCGCGGTATCGCTTATGAATGGTTTAAGTCATACCTAGATAATCGCAATCAACAGTGTTTCGTAAATGGTTCGCTCTCAAATAGTCAAATTCTCACTTGTGGTATTCCGCAAGGAACAATTCTAGGACCTTTGCTTTTTATTTTATACATAAATGATCTTCCTAATTACCTGTCTAATTCAGTTGCACGTATGTATGCCGATAATACCCACCTGACCTTTGCGAGTAACAACATAGAAACGATCAATGATGTTATGAATCACGACCTATATCCAATGTTAATACATATGGCTCGCTGCTAACAAATGGACTCTAAATTCATCTAAAACTGAGTTCATGTTAATTGGATCGCGGCAAAGGTTAGGTACTTACGATACTCCCCCTAAACTAATCATAGGTGGTGACATAATTAAACAAGTTAGCTCGGTTAAATCTCTGGGTGTGCATATAGACGAAAACCTTTCATAGAATATACATATTGAAAAAATAGCCAAGAAAATCGCATCAGGCATTGGAGCAATTAAACGTTGTAGGCCTTTTGTTAACCGAACCACGCTGGAGTCCGTTTTCAATGCCTTAGTTCAACCGTACTTTAATTACTGCAGCGAGGTCTGGGGGCATTGTTACAAAAGTCTTTCGAATAAGCTCCAAAAGTTGCAAAACCGGGCTGACCGTATTCTAACCTTCTCCAGTTATGACACAAGCGTTGATCCTCTTTTTGAGCAACTCAACTGGAAATGGTTGGATACTCAGTGACAAATACAAGTGGCCACCATGGTTTATAAATCTATTCATGGTCTTGCGCCCGACTATCTTGGTTCTCTTTTCACTAAATATGATAATAATAATAAGTAGGCATTTATATAGTGCCTTTATCCAATGTCCAAAGGCGCTTTACACAATAAAAATCAATATTAAAAAACAATAAAGCTAAGAAATGCTATCAATAATAACTATACTTGAACAAATAAGTCTTAAGCTTAGATTTAAACACATTGACATTAGGGCTTAACTTTATATCTAGTGGCAAATTATTCCATAATTTAGGAGCTACAACGGAAAAAGCTCTACCACCATAACTCTTGAGATTGTACCGAGGAACGTTTAAAAGATAATTATCAGATGATCGAAGCCTGCGCACAGGAATGCAACCCTCAAGCATATCATATAAATATAGGAGGGCTAAACCGTTGAGAGCTTTATACGTTAGGAGCAATATCTTGTAAACTATGCGCTGCTCAACTGGTGGCCAATGAAGCTGACATAACACTGACGTAACTGGGTCGTATTTACGACCACCAACAACCAACCGAGCAGCACAATTTTGAACCATCTGCAACCTCTTAATTAGGTAGCAGGGAAGACCAATCAGTAGCGAATTACAGTGGTCCAACTTACAAGTAACAAACGCGTGAATTAGAGTCTTAATATTCGCTTGCAACAAATATCGCTTAATTCTAGCGATATTCCTAATGAGAAAAAAAGCAGATTTACAAATAGCAGTGACGTGAGACTCAAGTGTCATGTTGTCATCAAAGGCGGTTCCCAAATTTCTCGCGGATGAAGTAGGTACTACTTGCTCATCGCCAACAAGTAAAAGATCAAGCTGTGGGTGAGGGCGGTGTTGCGCTCCAATGACTAGCACCTCCGTTTCACTATTATTAAGCTTATGCTTATTACACAGCATCCACTTATTTATATCACTAATGCAGGCCTCAATGCAGGAAACAGCAGAAAGTTTGTGAACCGTCGAAGGTGACTCGAATGAAAGATAAATTTGCTTGTCGTCTGCATAGAAGTGAAAACACATCCCGTGAAATCTAACTATGTTCCCCAACGGTGATGTATACAGTAAATACAAAATAGGTCCTAAGACTGGGCCTTGAGGTACACCCCAAAAAATATCTTGACTAGTGGACTTTCCCTCTCGAACCATCACAAACTGCTTTCTATTAGTGAGGTAAGATTTAAACCAGGAAAGCGCTATGCCCTTAATACCGAAATGATGTGACAATCGCTGCAAAAGAATAGAATGGTCAACGGTATCAAATGCAGCAGATAGATCTAACAAAACAAGCCAATAGGATAACAGAGCGGCGATTATCAATAGCTCGCAGGATATCATTTTGAACTCTAAGCAAAGCCGTTTCAGTACTATGCAATCTCTTGTATGCAGACTGGAAAACTTCACCTAGATCATTATTCAAAACATAGCTAGTTAACTGATGAGCAACAGCCTTTTCAATTAATTTGGAAGTAAACATTGAATTCGAAACCGGTCGAAAATTACTAAAAACCTCAAAGTCAGAATCCACCTTCTTCAATAAAGGGATCAACAGCGCTTCCTTGTGGACGTCCGCAACAATTCCTGTCTCTTGAGCACACACACAGGAACTGGATCCAAAGCACACGACTTTATAGAACCAGCCTTGATAAGATGCTTCACTTGTTCAACCCGACACCTCTTCAAAGCTGGTCAACTGAAAAGGGCAGTGGACTGAGTCTGAGAGGAAAGGTGCTGCATCGCAAGCATTGCTAGAGAGGTTATTATGGATATGTACAATTCTGCTATTGAAGAAATCTGCGAATCTCTCAGCTAAATCCACATCAGAAGAAGAATGAGGATACATCGGTTCAGCTCTCTTGTGCAATAATTTATCCACAGTTTGAAATAAAATCCGCTGATCACCTTGATGGTCCTCAATTAAGCCAGAATAGTACTCAAGCTTAGCATTAGAAATCAGATTCGAAACCACATTGCACTGATCTATAAAGTGATCTTTGTCAGTAGAGCGACGCGCGTATAAACTTGTAGCCGGTTGGACAGATATCACGATGAAGAAATCATTATCGTTGTCAGCGAAATTAAGCCAAGTTTCTGTCAGAGCCATCATATCAATATCATTTTCGACTACGAAATCCTTGATGGCTAAGGTCTTGTTTTTAACGGATCTTGCATTAAGCGGACACAAATCAGCAAGGTGAGGTTCTTTGCAAAAATTTATAGGTGTACAAGCGATAGAGATTAAGTTATCAACACAGCGCGGATTTGCATAAGCTGCCCCTTGATGTAATGGTGTTACACAGCGATAAGAATGAAGGTGACTAAAACAATCGTAGGAATATTAAAATGACAGTTTCGTCTTCTTTCCTGAACACGCCTTCCGGCTCTGTTGCCCCTCTATCTAGGCCAAAAAGAGTTTCCAAAGCGCCTCACACAATACTTGGTACCCAAAGCGTTAGGGTGGCCTACAGGAAGCATAACCTCAAGGCTCCTGTAATTCCAGGTAGAAAGTGTAACAGCCGAAGCAAACGAAGATAATGAAGAAGAAGTCGAAGATATACTCAAATTAGTTCTCGCTGCTTGATCCTGGGTCATTCGATAGCGTGAAATAGAATTACAATGAAAAGCAGGACCTGGATTACGTTCAACATCCATGTCAATGGCCAAATCGAAAACCGAAGGAAGTGACAAACATAGGCGGCCATGTTTATACCACACAACAATCGGCCGAGCAATCCTTGGTCTCCCGCATCATGCTCCCAAGAGTAAAACTTAAATGGCTCCACATAATTTCCTCTGGAGTCTCCGAGGCAGTCATTAAAAATAAAGAAATATAAAACCACGCTAGAAAAAAGAACAAAAAATAGCGAGCTACTGAAACAACGTGCAGCCATGTCAGGCGCATAACATTATGATCCACCTTATAATTTAAGGAACTCTGAAAACAAACTAGCTGTTCCATTGCCCCGCACCAATTTCCTGAAAAATAGCTTTAGCTATAATGGTGCGGTTATCTGGAACAGCTTGTCCCCTGAATTGCTGCAAGCAAAATCACTTCAATTTTTTTCGAAATGGTTGTCGCGATTTCTTCGTCTGAAATGACTAAACGCACACGGCATCTATACAAAGCAGAATTTTTTTATTTTCTCTATTTTCTCTTTTAATTTCGGATCATGTTTATATAGATTAAAGAAGATTGTAATTTTTATTATTATTATTTTATCTGATAGATATACCGTGTTTAAATAAAAATCAAGTTCAAGTTTAAGCAATGCATGTTTATTTTTTCTAAAGAGGACAGGAATTTCTTTTTTATGACAAATGATTGATTAATAGGCCGGTAGCCAGGTTTTTAACCTTAGAAAAGGATCTGTTTCGTCGTACAAACGTGTGAGGACCTGTGAGCGAAAGGGCCTCTGCTGGTATGACTTCTGGGTGACCCCTTAAATGGTCTTAATGACCCCCCAACTTGAAAAAAAATGTCTGGAACGGTGCAGGCAACCCAGTGTACCCTCACGGAGGAGCTAGTCTTATTGTGAACCGTTTGGAAACGTTTGTGCAGGGTTTCAGGTTGCATCAAGTGCAAATAGAAGTACGTAAGTTGAAAAGCTTCGGTCGGGATCTCACCCTTGAAGGATTCCAAACTAGGCTTGGTAGCCACCCTAGAATGTTCTGGAAGCTATGTTTTACATAACAAATGCAAAGCACATGTAGAAAGCCCAAAACACATGTGAATTTTGGCAAGCAATTTTCGTGATCTGGTCAAAGCTGAGAAATTTTGTCTTTGACCACACACAATGGAGAGCGTGTAGAAAAAGCACAGTCATTGAAAAAATGGAGGAAAAAACAAAAGGATTAAAAGCTTTCAACAAGAAAATAATTATGACAAAAAGGTAGAGAAAAGTATGAATAAATCAAAATGGGTGGGATTGCATTGCGTCATTGGTAATACAGAAATTGCTCAGAATCGGGTGAAATGTGTTAAAATGAGGTTCTTTAGTCATGGAGCATTTTAGTTTTGGACAAAAATTAATGGAGAATTTTTTGTTTCCCTCTCCGAAATACCCGATTTGGAAATTCATGTCAGTTGCTGTAAAAATTTCTGCCTCACAATTATTTTGAAGAAAGTATTGCTTTAACTGAACAACGGTTTTAAACCTACAATCAAAAATGAATGGAGTCTTGTGCCATTTTTATCACATGTCCATTCGCTGTTAAAACAATCCCACAATACCCCTCGTGCTTGTCATGTGCGATTTTGCACTTTTCTCTGAAAACCTTTCTTGAAACAGCTGTATAAGACTATGATAATTGTTTTAGTTCTCCAGATAAGACGTTAGTGCGAGGATCACTTCTCTCATTTGCAAAGGCATGCATGTTCAGGGCTTGAAATGATGTCCCTGTTGGCACCAGTCAAGATGTCGAGACAAATATGCATCAGTGGTTGCCCCCTGTAGCATGATGCTTCAATTTCAAGCAAGAACATTTAGTGAGCTTTTATTGTAGAAGCAGCCTCACAATCAGTGCAGGAGTCATTGACCACACTGCACAGTCACAATGTTTAGTTAAATTTGAAAAAGTACTTGTCATATTACACTTGTACTTCCCACTATTGCTGCCTATCACTTCTACGATTTAATTTAAAAGTGTTCTAAAGTTATGAAGCTGAAGGTTTTGATCGTGCAGATTCTCACCAAAATAAAGGCCTAAGATACACGTTTGAGATTTTATAAGAGAGTAGCCCAGATTTTTGGTACTGACACTTTTAGGGGGCATTTATTTCGCTTGTCACATTAGTTTGCAACATTAGTTCGCAGCAAATTCCATGTGGACTGTAAGAGGTACAGTATTACATGTAGCATAGACAACGATACACATGCTGACATCATGACTGATGGATGACAAAGCGGAGAGACTCAGTGACAGATATAATGAACGAAATGCATGAATATATGAAGTAAATTATATATTGAACTGCGGATATGAAATCAAGTAAAGCTATGATCCTTGCAGTTATGAACGCAATTTTGGCAATTGCGTAGAGAATTCTGAAAAATAAAGGACTTCACCGGGGTTTGAACCTCATGATGATGCCAGTGTGACCCTCTAAACAACTGAGCTATGACGCCACTGATGTTATGTCCTGGTCTTTTGTGGGTTCTAACGGTTCTGGTGATTAATGAATCAAGGAATGAAATGATATATGAAGTGAATCATACATTAGACTGCAGTATAGTTAACGACAGTTCAGGTCAACAATAGTTGTTCGAAAATTGGCCCAAGTTATGAATCTAAAATACATACATCTTATTCGGGGAACAAGGCACAGTTTGGCGGTTGTCAGGAGGTCCTAAAGTTAACTAGATTGGCATTAGCACTCTGGATATGAAGATTTCTATAATTGAAATTCTATTTTCTCCAAGGAGACATATTTGGATAATAAATTGCTGCGATTGTTAGGAACATTCTATAAATAGTTATTGGGTTGCCATATGGCAAGTGGTGAGTGGCGTTTTTTTTTAAATTGAGTTGCCATACATGTATAAGCTGTAACTGCCCGGAACTACAATGTAACAGAGGTTGCCAATACTCCAAAGCTCTGAATCAGTCTCAGGGTCTCTTGGTACAAGATAGAATTTTGAACTCGATGGATTAATTCAAGGGATTTAATGTACAGACAATCAGAGAAATAATCAATCAAGGCTGTGTACAGTGTCATTGCTGTAAATACTGATGGTGGAATTGACAAATCAAAATCGAACAATAGCAAATAAATCCATAGTTTTCACAGAATGATGTTCATAGTTTGGATGATAAGAGTTTACAGATGTAGAAGCCAACTCTAGTTATTCATAAGTTGCGGATAGATCATAGGTTCAAACTGAATAATTAAGATACTAACAATAATTATTATAGATTCTAACTGAAATAAGCCTGGTATGTGGCACGATATGCCAAAAAATAGAAACAACAAAAGGTACCTGCCTCACATGAGGATTAATATGGATTTGTAGCACATACGTGTAGTTTACATATCCTGACTCGCGTACAGCATATACAGTGTATAATGGATGATTACAACAATATCCTAGAGGTTTTAAATCAAAAAGGGTTGCAATGAAACCAAATAATCATTTCAGGATGTAGCAAAGAATAGCACTAATTTTGACAAACGCAACACTTGAAAGGCTAGCGCAAATAAAAAGATAAAAAACTTACATACCCTGGTTTACACTTGTACCAATGAAGACAGCGAAAGGTTAGCAGTAGCAGATTCCATAACCTTGCTGATAGCATGAGTAGCAATTTTTTTTATTTACCATGAGAAATTAGTCTTGTATTTATTTGGTGTAGGACGTGTTCCAAGTTTACGGAGAAGAAGTTGGGTATTTGCCCATTTCCTCACGATAATTTCTATGCGCGTGTGGCGAGCTATATTACTCATTTTGCTGTGAAATTCTAAAACTTTTCATAGATCTTATTAAATTCTAGATGGTTCGAATAAATGAGAAATAGTTTCCTTAAAACTAACATAGGCAATCCAGTTAGAAAATGAGATGAGTTTTATTTTTTTCTTTTATTTTATTTTTTTCCATGTCAGGAAAATGGAAAAGTTGCGCAACAGGTCTTTCTCGTCACTCCCCTGCTGAGTATTGTCTTTGTGCCTAGAGTCTTCTGTTTGTATCTTTGGTAGGTTTTAGGGGGTAGTATTAATGGCCGGAGATTGGGGAAGTGCTCCAGGGGCTATATTAATGATAATAGGTGTTGTCATTTAAGATTCTGTTCCTTCCTTGCTGGTTGTGGGCCAAACATTGTCAAGACAATGCAGATCTCGATTTAAGTTGATTCAAGTCGAATTGTCAATATTTCTTACTGTCCCGTTATCCTTCTTCCTGTAATTTTTCTAAGTAACTTGCGAATCGACAGTCTCTAAGAGGAGTTGTGTAAAGACAAGACAGTTTCGACTCAATGTGGGTGTATTGAACAACCCTCCACGAATTGGGTTTCTTGTTTTCATGCATGCAATGAAAATTAGGATGGGTTTTTTGCCTCTAATAGCAAAGATATCGTTTGTTTCAATAAAATTTTTCATTAGAAAAGATTTCTGTGAGATTGTTCGGCCTTTGTGGATTCATTGTGTAGTGTAATATTTGAACTTAACTAATTTGCATATGTGGGTTGAAATTTGATACGCGAGCAGTTTTCATAAAAATGACAGGAATTTTTAGTCCTGTTCTTTCTGGCAAATGAATAAAAAGCAGCTATAGTTTTTAACGTCAGAAAATGATTTGTTTTGGTAACTATAGTGTACAATGAAGTTTATTTGGGAAGCCAACAATATTTCTTTAACTGGTGCCTGGTTAACCCAATTTATTGCTACGACCTACTAGTGAGAAGAGTGTTTGCATTACTCATTAACACAAAGATTTTTCAACAATGTATCGCTTTGATCTAACCCAAAATCATTCAAGTACTACTAGGACCAAAAAATCGATTATATTTTTCTTTGGATTTCAAAACTACATGTATGTCAACTAAACAGTAAGTGGCCCAAGTTTTAAGCCTTGATTTAGAAAAGTCACCTGGTTATTTTAACTGGAATTTTCCTTTTTCATGGAGAGCCATTACTAACTTTATAGTCTTGAGAGTGCTGGATAGAGGAGAAAATGATGTCAAAGACTCAATGGTTTAAGAATGCAATGAGTGTGTACGCGGCTGAATTAATATGCAGCATGAGAGTTTGGGGCTTTCAGACTTTCAAATTTGTGTTTTGCATATATAATAAGCTTCGTTTATAGCTGAAATTTTAAGCTAGTGAGTCAATGACGTCACTTTTGCCTAGATCCAACCCTCTGATGTCCAATTGTTCAGTTTGGAACATGACTAATGGTGGCCCTTTAAGTGCAAAACTTACGCTCAAAGTAAACAACCTTTGAATAAAAATCAAAGCTCAAAATTTGCAGTCAAGTTTGAAGCAAACACACTTTCAAAATCTGAAGAAAAAAAGAAAGTGATTTTTTGTTCACAGTAGCACTTTCAGATAGTACAAAACATCATATTTATGAACCATTTCCTTCACTTTTGTGTTTGTCAGCATTATGATTTGCGATAATTCAGGTCCGTGTGTTCATAATTTGTTTTTGGATCTCATAGATGTTTAGATTTGCAATTACAGTAGTTCACCATGAAGTCAAAATAGATATGTTTCTGAGGAAACAAAACAAAAAATAGGTAGTGTTTTTTATCCGGACTAAGCAGCTCTTGGGATGATGAGAAATATGCCGCATTCCAGCTCGATCTCCTGGCCTGCTTCTGTTAAGCCCTGACCAAACAGGAGCAAGAGTTGACGAGAGTTGAAACTCTTATTGTCGTTTGGCTAGGAACTGTCATCCACTCTCCGCTACTCTCATTAACTCTCGAGAGCTCTCATCAAATTTGAAGCTGCTCAAATTTTCATGAGAGTTGTCGAGAGTTTGTCTCGTTTAGCCGTGCATGAGAGTTTGAGTGAGAGTTTTGCGGTCAGCAGTTACAGTTTCTTTTTTCCAGTGGGCTGAGATAAAACAGGAAAACTAATATGGCATCGGACTTGGGGACCAAGGAACAATGCCAATGCTTTGGAAAAAAAGTGGAGTCGGGAGGAAATTTTTGCACTAATTGACTTATACTATTCAAGACCTTGCCTCTGGGATGTTTCCTCCAAGGACTATTGCAATAGGGAAGTGACAGCCCAAAAGCATAAACATTAGAAATAAACCTGCAGAAGCTTACACACAAACTCATTTTAGCGATCTGGCTTGCTAAATATACCAGTTGGCTAGTCGCCATATTTACGTCAGAAAGGGTTTTCCCAGGGTCTCTCTTTTTTACACGTGTAACTCTCAACAAACTTTCATCAACTCTCGCTCTCATTTGGCCAACTCTCGATCACTCACAAGAGTTTCAACTCTCGTGAACTCTCATCAACTCTCGCTCTCGTTTAGCCAGGGCTTTATTGTTGGAGTTACCAGGAGTTGGGAGGCACAGTGGCCTCATGGTTAGAGTGCTCGACTCCGGATCGAGTGGTCCGGGTTCAGGTCTTGGCTGGGGACATTATGTTGTGTTGTTGGGCAAGACACTTTACTCTCAGGATGCCTCTCTCCACCCAGGTGTATAAATGGGTACTGGCGAAATACTTTGGTAACCCTGTGATGGACTAGCATCACATCCATGGTGGAGTAGAAATAACTCCTACTGTAGTCACTTCATGCTACGGAAACCGGAGATGAGCGCCGGCCTGATGGGCTTTTTGGCTTGTAAGCATCGACTTTACCAGGAGTACTTATTCTAGCATTTTTCTTTTTTTTTTTTTTGGATTGGCCCAGCCAGCATTACTCTTAGGAAACATCCAGTTTTAGCACCTTCAACAGTGTTCCAGATAAGAGTCACGTCTCAGGTCAACCCGACAAAGAAAACTTCCTGACCCGACAGGTGAAATGTAAATATTCAGTTAAATATTACAACAAAATTAAAAAAACAGAAGACGGAAATTTCTTGATGAAAAAGTATGTTGTTTAACTGTGAAAGCGACAAACGGTTAACATTCTCCCCTGCAGTTCATTCAATGTAAAGAAGAACCTTGACACAAGGTGATCACATGCACCTTTGTGGCTGCCTTAATAAGCACATGATCAGTTTCTTCCTTTTGACAGAACATCATGACCTTTGCCTTGATTCATAGTCGGAGACTGCAGAAATTTTAGTCTGAGAATTCGAAATTCAGAGTTTTATATAAAAATTGTGTTATTTTTTCTTCATCCGTTGTTTGGCTTGCCTTTTACTGTGATACTTTTTGGTGCAAACGTAAGGCCAAAAAACATTTTGATCTGGCATCAGATTAGACTGAAAAGCAGCAGAAACAACAAGTTCAGGCCTTCCTTAGTGTGTGGAGTAAATGTTTGCTTAGTGCAACTGCAAGACATGGGGAAAACGTCCGTCAGATCAGGCCGGCAAAAGAATGGCACACTTATTTCCGAATCATCATGAAACTTTAAAGAGAAGTGAGCGGGAGGATGGAAAAGCTCTGATTGCATGAATCAAGAAGGGATGAGTGCGATATCTGTTTTTCCAGTGAAATTT
>NC_090892.1:31199977-31214977 GCF_036669925.1 Montipora capricornis
CAATTTCATTTCATTGTGTTGGATTATTTTCAGCCCAGATGTAAAGAGCATCTGATGGGTAATTAAAATCTGATGGATCTATAGATCTAGATTGGTTGCATTTGATATCTTAGAGCTTCAGTTTGACTTGCTGTACGAAACCCATTCAAAATTTCAGCAAATGGTTGGTCATCCTTCTGCCTCATGATATCAATAGGTTCTATCATTGTGAATTGTTGTAATTCGCAAACACTATTTTCTTGCATATTGGTGGTAGTTGATACATGTCACCAACAGCAAGAATGCTAAAGCCTGCAAACAGGTGTGCATTTGATGTGCCAACAATTTCTTTTAGTCTTTGGTGGATATGAAGCAAAGCAGTTGTAACAACCATGGAGATATCATCTATTATGATCAACTTGAGGTCAGCTTGTAACATTCTCATCTGTGTTCTCTTTTGGTCGGACATTGCAGGTAAATTATTACCAGTTTCTTTGGGGGTTGCCAACGTAAAGGCAGTGTTTATTGTTATCCCATCTATTTTAATAGCAGCAGCCCCAGTTACAGGTGCCATAAAAAGAACTGTAGATTATTCAGGGAAGATGTCTAAAGGTCTTTGTGACAGTGTGGTAGATTGTTTGGATCAAGTGACTTTTACCAGCACCTACTCCACCAGTTACAAATAAATATATTGGTTTTACTTCCTCAGGTTTTAGACTATTCACGAATTATGTCGTAAGCATTGTGCTGTCTTTTGTTCCATGATCTAGCTAACACACTCCCGTAGCTTATCATCACTGATTTGTGCTGGCTGGTTGTGTGTTGTTATTCCTAGATTTGAATGATTCTCAGTTTCTGATGATGAAACAACATGTGTAGGTAATTGTTCAATAAATGACTCATTTGGTGCTGAATCATCATCACTTCAGATTGTAAATCTGAATTTTCTTGATCATTCATAGAATCATAGCTGGAGTGGATGATATTGCCTTGGTTATTTCTAAGAAATTTAAGTGCTTCAGTAACAGCATCATCAGGCTCAAAATTCTTTCCGTTTCGTTCAGCTTGTACTTTATGCTCATAGAAGTTAGAAGCGTATGTTTGATTACTTCCTAAAAGGCTTGTTTTGACTCTCCATGGATAGTACAACATCAGGCGATGGTGAAAGTAAAGTGAGGAGAGCCTCTCATCTGAAACTCAATGCAGAGTGTGTAGTTTGCATTAGTTAGAAGAATTTCAGTGAAGATTGTTTTAACTCTGTATTTAAAGTGCTTATAGCAACAACAACAGGATTTAGATTTAGCATTAAACATTTTTCAGTATATGACAAAGCATCAACTTGTTCATTAGGGATGCTCTTGCCTTGTGTTCTTGCAATAATCTAAAAAAGTTCAGGCCGCCTTAGGTCAGCACAGGCTAATGTCAAACCATCTTGGTATTTCAAACTGTTTTACCATAGCCACTGCGTACTTCATACATAGATTTTTGCCAATAAAGACAGCCCAGTCAAAATGTTTTTGACTGGCTATAGTAATAGGCAGCAGGGGCCAAAGGATTTGCATGCTAGGAGGGTCCGGGGGCATGCTCCCCGGAAATGTTTGAGAATATTGGCTTCATATGGTTGCATCTGGTGCATTTTAGAGCAAGCTGAGCTCCTATCAGATGGCATTAAGATAACAGTAATGAATTGAGAGCCACACAAGACCTTCAGTTTTCAAATTAAAGTTATATTCCGCCAGAAGCATTATTGGAAATAAAGGATAACTATAGCACAAGCAAGTACTTCTCAACTTTGAAAGTGAGAAACTCAGTTGCTGAAAGTTGCCTCATAATACATTACAGAGTCAGTTAAACTGAAGGCTTTAGAGCTTCAAATCATTTGAGCATATATAATCTCAAAGCTATGGGTTCCCCGGGCTACATACTTGATACCGTACGAAAAAATTTAGAAATTTGCGGAGTCGCTGCGCCAACGTCGAGATCGTTTGGACGCCATCTTCTTTCTACCTGCAACAACCGTGACCGCTGACAATCCATTCGGCTCACTTTTCCACCCAATGGGCGCGTCCTGCAAAAGTGATCGTGTGCTGCTAGGGTTTACCTGGTGTATTTTTTAGTTACAATTTGAACTTGAAGTTTAGAAGAGACCTTATAGTGGCAACCCTGCGAGCAGAGTCTCTTTCGATCTTCCTAGATAAGTCGGGAAGAGGAAAGTAGACTCTGCTAGCCGGCTCAATCATGTTGAGCATGCGTTAAAAATTCAAACGTATTCTGGAGTCAGTCACGCGTGATTAGTAACCACAAAACCAAAACAAACAGGGATATTTTCGAACAACTCTGGCAAACACACGTCAAACAAGGAATCATTTCCTTCGTAGCTCAAGATAGTTCAGTAAGTTTTTAAATTGCCATTTCAATTTTTGCTGAAAAAATTAATAGGTTTCTCAATTCTGAGGCATGGCGATTGATCATGCGCACAAATTAAAAAAAAAAACGGGCTTGACTGGTCGAAACTGGACTGACTCATCCATTTCTTTGGATTAGCGGCAAATCAAAGAAAGTCAAGCCGGCTGGCAGAGTCTACTTTCCTCTTCCCGACTCTGCTCGCAGGGTAGAAGGTGGTAATACGCGCAACAAACCATCTCAACTTGTAACGCAACATTGTTGCGCGACAAGTTGCACGAAAAATGTTGCCCGTATTACTGGGCCTTACGGTGGTGTTCCAGGAATTTGTCTCAAAAATAAATAAGCCTGATCTTGACAAATGAGGTTTTGCAAACGTTGCATATTATTTGATGTTACTTGAGAAGCAGTAAGGGGCTGGCCTTGCTTTTTTTCTATGTCCAGCTGTGCACGCAAATGCGAACATTGCGAATTTTTCAAAAAATCGCAAACACTGAAAAGGGAACATTAGTTCCCGAGAAGAGTTGCGAATTTTGCGATTTTATCGATTCTTGCGGAAATTGCTAATTTTACGAAAAATCGGAAAAAACCCAGAACACTGAAAAGCTAGAGAACACTAGTCCCTAACAAGAGTCACGATTTTTGTGAAAAATCGCAAAAATCGCACAACACTAAAAGGCAAGAGAACACTAGTCCCCAACATGGTTGCGATTTCTGCAATTTTCACGATTTTTGCAAGAATAGACCTCTTTACAGTTGTGTGCTTAGTTACCTGGCTGCAAAATGAAAGGCTGGTGTTGACCTTGTTATGATACAGACCTCCCTCCTTTTCTTATGTTAATGATGTTGTCATGCTTATTAGTAAGAATTTTACATAAGAAAAGCAGGGAGGTTTCTATCAAAACAAGGTCAACTCCAGCCTCACTTACATCCATAGGCCAGGTAACTAAGCACACAACTGTAAAATGGACTTTTGCGAATTTTGCAAAAAATCGCTGAGCAGCCTGTGTTTTGACTTAGTCTAACTATGACGCCGATGCTGTTTTGAGCTTCTAGGATGGAGAAATCTATCTTGCCAGCAGCAAATACAAAGAGCTACAATGGTTTTTAAGTATCTGCACAGGTTGGCTCCGTTCCATTTCCATGCACAAACTATTATAAAAATGTATAGTGGCGCTGTACTTTGGAACAACTTTCCGTGAGAAGTAAGATCAGCACAGTCTCTAAGGCAGTTTAGACGCCTAATCAAAAAAGCGTGTTGAGTAAATAGGTTAAGTTAAGGCATTCTTGGAGAGCAACTCTTTTATGACAGTTTTATTGGGTGTATTGCTTGGGGGTAGTTCTAATTTGGTAGTTCTCATATAGTATTATTACTATGAATTCTTAATAAATATATGTTATTCACCGGCTGGGAGGTCCGTAAAACTGTGCCCGAGGTCTTGAGTATGGTTATTTTTTTCTGCCTTTTTTTTTTTCTGAAAATGAACATGGCAAACAGGTTTGCAAAAAGTCTTTCTACGCGCTCTACGTCGCACTGTCACAGCTGAAATTAACCGAAAAAAGCGCTCCGATCGCAAAACTCAAAGAAAAATGATAGATTAACGATAAAATAGAACTTCAAATAGATCTTGGTGCAATAAATGTAAAAAAACAAACATTTATATTTCATTGCAAACACAGAGAAATGAGCTAAACAAACTAAACAACAATGTTTGAAAAATTCGTACAAACAGGCGAATAATTTTCTACGTCTCAAAATGCTTTGTCTTGTTGAAAATGAAACGAAAGTTCTTAAAACAGGAGGAATAAATTTAGTGAAAAATATGCAAACATCATCATGCATTTTAAGAGGTGAAATCCACTGTTTCGTCGCGCCGTAGTAAAAACATTTTCAATTAGCCATGAGAGTTTCAGCACGAATTTCGGACCGTGGTCCGTATCGTAAAAAGCTGGACCGGCTACGAGCGCGCGATTAGCTAATCAGATTCAAGGATTTAGGATTCCGGCCCGCTAAGATGCTTCAGAAGAAAATAAACTTATTTTCTTTATGTTTTGAAATCCAATTTCTGTAAGTAAAGCAATTGCAGTTTCGTTAGGGTATGTGTTTTGTCTATTCGTGAGTTATTTTTTGTTGTTTTAATGCCTGGAAGTTGTCACCTTTTACGACATGTAAAGAAGGAATTGTTTTATATGTTCACACCACACACGACACTTTCAGTGAATCGTGAATTTTTGTTCCAGTTATTTTCAAAGTTCATTGCTTTCAGTTACTAATGATTGCTACGCTGCGAAACCCTTTGACACCCAAACCGGCCAGACGATTTTACTCTTCATTGGGGAACCCCCAGGAGTCGATGGGTTAATCACCCACTAGCCATTAAAAGCTCTGACAAACTAGAGAGAGATTCAAGGTTCATTGGTTTTGAAAGACAAGTTTAATGTTCGTTGGTTGTCTTGGCCCGTTTTAAACGTTACATTTTACATGTGCCGAATCTAATGCAAGTAAGAAAAACTCATTGTTTTCGCTCATTTGCATTAGATTCGGCACATGTAAAATGCGACGTTTAAAACGGGCATAAAACCTGCAGTGAATTATAATTATTATTTATGTCGCGAGGCGGTTAGCGCAATAATATCCAAGGTGTAAAATACCAAACTGTCGTCTGGGCTCCTGCTTGTTCGGAGTTGTGACCCGTCAGACAAATCGCGACTCTTGTCGGGGACTATTGTTTCTGGCTTTTCAGTGTTCTGCGATTCTTGTGATTTTTCGCAAAATTCGCAATTTTCGAATTTGCGTTGCAAACCTGGACATAAGAGTTTTTTGCAAAGCAATATTGATGCTATCTGATACTTTCTTCTGTTCTATGATGAACTGTCTTGTGTTGAATTACCTAACTGGTGACAACTTTATTTCTCGGTTGGCAAAGTAATCTATACTTTCCTTTTGAAAACAAAACAGGAAATGTTAGTTCTTCACATCGCTTGTCTACCATGAAGGAAACTGAATGTTTACTTTCGCCAGGTGCAATAGCATAGACTTTGTTTCCTTGAGCTGATACATTATCATTTTGCTTAACAGTTACAGGATAATCAGGTATTACAGACTGCAAGCAAGTTGTACTTGTTGGTGCTCGGTATTCATTTAAAGGATCATCATTTTCTTCATCTGCAGGTGTGCTGTCATTCTCATCGTATTCATTGTTCAAAGCAGTAGAGTGGTTGTATTATTCAAAGCTAAATCTTCTAAAGTAAACATCATTTTGTTGCAATGTATGCCTATCTGTATTGTCAATGTCTATACATGGGTTACTGGTATTCATTTCGAGCCAAATCAGAGCATTTAATATTAGTTTGAGGTCGCACAGCTTGAAAATAAACATGTTCCCTAAACTTTTTTTTTCTTCAGTTTCAACATGATTATACCCAACCTTTCAGGAGGACGTGGCAATGTACACGTACTACATGTTTGATCACATTCAACTGGTACATTGCATACTGCTCCTTTAATATTCCTCTGTTGGCCTTTAGGTATTACCACTATCTTTTCAAAAACTATCCTCTGCTATAAATATTTGGTCACGTTTTTCTAGTACTGAGAGTTCTGGTGGTTTTCTATCAACTTTCAGTTTCAATGATGAAATGGTATATGAAGTGAATCATATATGAACTGCGGATATGAAATCAAGTGAAGCTATGATCTTCGCAGTTATGAACGCAATTTTTACAATTGCGTAGGGAAGCCTGAAAATTTCAGGACTTAAACGGGGTTTGAACCCGTGACCTCGCGATTCCGGTCGCAGAGGAGAGCGTCGCACTAGAGCGTCGCACTGGAATCGCGAGGTCACGGGTTCAAACCCCGTTGAAGTCCTGAATTTTTCAGGCTTCCCTACGCAATTGTAAAAATTGCGTTCATACCTGCGAAGATCATAGCTTCACTTAACTTTCAGTTTATTACATATAGCTAGACATAATACCTGTCCTTTTGAAACTTTTGCATGGCATGTTTTACAAATGTTTGTCATCAAATAACTTTATATCAGTGAAAAGATGGTGTACGCTATATTTATTTTCTTTAAGTATATAGTGTTGGCATGTTATATAGTATTCTATTACAAATTGAACAAGTATAATTTGGCCCCCCTCTGATCTTTTTCTGAAATACTGATGTGTAGTGATCTGTTACGTAATGGCGATTATGTATGCACGTTATCATGTACGTAGCCTTGAATTAGTAGTGTGTTGACCCCAGTATTCCACCAGTGGTTTTGCCGCCAAGAAGAGTTCCTTTTGCAGTGAAGCCAAAGCTTGAGAGGGAATTACAACGACTCACAGAGCTACGTTGTAGGCGTCATCGCACCAGTTGACAAACCTACGAGCTGGGTAAGCAATATCGTCGTAGCCACAAAGTCATCAGGCGATCTTCCTGTGTGTATCGACCCTCTGCACCTCAACAACGCCCTACGTCATGAACATTATCCAATATCAGTTTAGTTAAGGTACGTGTATTGATCAAAGTCGACGTGAGAAATGGATACTGGCACGTGACCCTGGATGAGGGGTCTAGTAAACTGACGACGTTTGATACCCTGTTTGGCCGGTACCTGTGGAAAAGACTACCTTTTGGCTTGAGTGTTTCATCAAAGATATTCCAAAAACGTCTTAACCAGGCACTAGACCGTCTGGAAGGAATGCTGACACTGCATGACGACATGGTTATCTGCGGAGCAGGTAACACAGATGGAGAATCCATCAAAGATCACGACATCAGACACACAGCATTCCTTGAGCGCTGCAGAGGACCAGAAATTAAGCTCACTCCAACTAAGATCATGTTACGCCTTAAGGGAATCCCATACCTGGGACAGCACATCTCGAGTGATGGCTTGAAGCCAGATCCCAACAAAGGAAAAGGTATCAAAGAAATGCCCGAGCCTGAAGACGTTACAGCTGTCAGGAGACTTTGTGGATTTGTAAATTACCTGGCAAAGTTCCTTCTTGTTGTTGTTATCCGGGAGTTTGGATTGTCTACTTCCATATGTGGGCAAGTATCTCTTGAGCTATTTCTGCACTCGCGAGAAAAATTATAACAATTTTGTCAGGGAATTTAAAAAACACTTCGAAAATGCTCGAGGAGGATTATCCTGTGAAATTGACTGAATTTCGATCAGAAAAAACAGCAGAATGCCTTGCCATTTCGAGTACTTTTCTATGAAGCGTGGAGCTACGTCCCCAGCGAATTCAAGAGGAAAATACAGCTTCTACGCGTGGTGCTTACTTAGTTGTTTGAACTTTTAAATGGACCTCAATTAAGCAGTTCGCAATGGAAACAACAAGGCGAGATAGTTTAATTCGCTGCTTGCGCGGTAGTTGGTAAATAATGCAAGCGGTTAGTTTCATTGTGGCGCGTGCAATACACAGTTGCAGCATGTTCTTCATATCATATATCTTTATTTACCCTCGGATTTTTAGAGTAGCTTGGTGTAGCTAGTTTCTCCGAGCATTTACCCTCCCGACCATGATACAACACAGAAGACAGACCACAACACCGGGAACTACATGCCCTACTCTTTGCGACAAGTGTGTGGGTTCTTTTACGTCCCACAGGATTATGAACATTGAAGGGCTGTGAGACGGGACCTCCGGCTTATCGTCCTTATCCGAGAAGACTAGAGAGTCTAACCATTTGCAGGTGTAATTACAAAGGCAGCACTTTCTCCTCAGTTGTTTAAAGACCCTGAGTGTTGGTCCGGCCGGAATTGAACTCACGACCTCCCGCGTAACAGCCCGGTGCTCAACCAACTGAGCCACCGGTGCGCGGTGCGTCTCATTCTACGTTCCTAGAATTTCAAGTTTACCAAGCCTTCAAACGGTATTTTAATCCAACAACAATTTCTTCTTCCTCTTAATTAACACAAGCTGACCTTCTGACCTCTATAGTTTTCAACTTTTTCCCCGAAACGCAGTTTTTATTATCAGCGAGAAAATGAAATGAACAGCAATGGATTGTAATGAAGATCAGTATTGAAATGTTGCCGAAGACTTGCTATGCCTCTTTGTTCAGTGCCGCCAGCCTGAGCGGAAGACACGCAAACCAATATTTGAACAGAATTATCGATCTGAAGGTGGATTCGCTGTTCGTGATTCCTTACATTGTAGTCCAAGAAGTTATTTCTTCATTTTCCAGGAATGATAATACATTAATTCTGATCGTTCCAGCCGTTAAGCGAGGAATCCCCAATTTCGGTACTCTTCGCTACCATCCTAAGAGCAGATGGTTCAACAACGATGCCGTTTCCACTCGGTAACATGTTGCGAAGAGCAAGTCATGTACAAATAATCATAGAAACTGAAATTCTAAAAAACATAGCTTATTTTTCCGTGGAAAACAGAATGGTGTAGCCCATATGATGTCATAGAGTTTCGTGGGCAGTGAAAATGGTGACTGAAGTAATGTGGACGCGCAGAGTAAAGTGGGTGAGAAAGGCTCTTTAAGATAGGGATATGATTCAAAGGCAGAATGATGAAGCCTCGCTAGGAGTACTAGAGTAGTAAAAGGAACAAAATACATTTATGTAAGACGACTTTTCCATCCCCGTTTTCGATGAAAGATTTGAATTGTTTTTAGCCGTTAAAAAATCATATGACATTTCAGTTGAAAGAGCGAGTAAAAGTTAAGCATGTAGATTTTAAGTTAACGTCGATTGGATAAATGCTTCCCCGTAAAACAAAAATATGCCAATTAATGAGCTTGGTCAAATCTTAACACACTGGAGTCAAGAGTATTTTAGCTTATTGTCATGTGATGACGAACATTTTCAACAATATCAACAGCAACAACCCGAAATTTTCGTAAAGGTGACAAATTGAGCAAGCGCCAGGAAAAATGCAGTCAAAAGGACGCCAACAAGGACATTGGCACGGTATTCAAACGTCAATTATAGAGAAGAAGTCGTAAGGCTCAAGTTACTGTGCAACAACAACATATGCTGCAACTTGAAAGTCAGCTACAGGGTCAGAGCAATGAGCATTAAGTCTTCGAGCCCTGTAACGGGACCTCGATCGTCCGGATAGAACTGAGTTCTATCCAGACGATCGCGGTCATTTCAGTCTCCCGGGTTGTTAGCGATCGTCTGGGTAGTGTTTGGATTTATTTACTTGCAAATGTTTAAGGGATACTGTCACGGTCTGCGCTGCTTGCTTGATTACCAATAGGAACGCCAATCGATGACAATTCATGAAATGTGCCGCTACTTTTGTGTGAGTGTCACTTGGTCATTGATTGGGTGATGCCAGTCGATGCCAATTAATTAACCGTAATCGATTGCCATTGATTGATCGATTGGTTTTCCGATCATTGATTTCCATCGATTGTTCAGGCCTTGTTAACAAGGATCGAAGTCCATCTTCTTGGTTCATTTCTAGCTGGTTGCCTTAATGTCAGAGACCACCACATCATCGTTTGTTCATAATGCGCTTATCAAATCAAAACTTGACTATTTTCTGTGCCCCGGGAGTGGAGAATTTGACGGGTAAGGCCCTCCCGGGGGTGGGGAATTTGACCTTTGCCTGGGTGGGATGGGATGGGGAAAATTGTACTGGAAGCGTCAGGCTCGTGCACAGAAGTCGCTAACCGCTGTAAACACGTGTTTGGACGAGACGGAAGAATTTAAATAATAATAATAATAATAATAATAATAATAATAATAATAATAATAATAATAATAATAATAACCTTTATTAACGTGTTATGTGTATCTGGCTCTAATTGGATACACTTGAGTGTTGAAGAAGTCCAAACGTGGTTAACGAATAATGAGAATAATTTACAAAATGTTTCGCACGTATGGAGTCCGTTTGGACGTTCAAATAAGGTTTGAATTTCTTGATGGAAAGCATTTCAAACACTAAACAATAAAATTTTCCTTGACACTTTCTCAGAATCTTGTAATTTTTTTTTCTTGCTGATAAGGGGGAGGGGGACTGCAGTGTGGGAGGTAAATTAATAACGCCCCAATAGGGTGAAGTGTCTCCACTAATTTTGCAACTTGTTGTCTGATTGATTCCAATAATATTGCCACTCCGGATTTGAATCCTATAGCGAGTATTTTCAACACAGAAAAGCAGAAACAATCGTTAGATATCGTATAAGCTTTGAAACATTTCAGAACTTTGCACGCAAGGTGCAAAGCACATTGTACCAAACACAAAACGATATTTATTATTGACATACGGTGGCATCGACGTTCAAGTGTTTGGACTTATCATCGCTAACAGAAGACTCCGTACCAAATAGTAAAGCGAGCAAAGTATTTTCCACTGCAGATCTGATGCTCCAAAAGTTACACATGGCTCGTATTATGTAACACAATACTATTTATTGTGTTCCCAGGTTACGTCAACGGCGATGGTAGCGTTACAGTTGAAAATCGTATCTTCCAGGAAACAGCACAATTCAACTAGTGCTTTCTTTTCTGCTCAATCCAATACATTACCAGATGATTCACACACGTGAGAAATCCGACGATCCAAGCACAGTCTACCATCGCAACAGCAAGAAATATAATATCATATTATATCCTCAGCAAAAAACTGTGGGAGACCGTGTAGACCGTTTCGTGTAAATGTCATAATGCGCCGATCAACTCGAAACCTCAACCCAAATTCAAATTCAAATTCCCGCCCCCTCGGGCCAAAATGGTGTTCAAACGCCTTACGCTATCGTCGGATTTGTCTGTCATACCCTGCTAAAGAACAATCGTCGTCGGCCCCTGTGGTCTAAATAAAGCTTGTTTATAAACATGCTAACACATGTTTCGTGACCCTTTATTTGATGATGCCGTTTTTACCAGACTTGAGCTACTACAAAAACACAATTTTAATATTGAATCTATTAAAAATGGCTTTAAAATTAAATTAATTAAGTCGGACAATGTCAATAAGGAAGTATAAGCTGCTCTAACCCCGAAACACGGCAAAGGGAGGGAACTGTATACTTATCAACAGCAGAGCCTAGAGTGTTTACGACTCCATGTATTTTAAATTGTTCAGTGTCGGTTGATTATTACCTCTAACAGAAACTTTCAGCATTCAGAGCTTTAACAATGAAATGGAGGGTGTGAAAACGCACCACATTGTATTCACTCTGTAGTATGACAAAGACGAATTACGCAGCCCAAATTCCTTTGCAGACAACTTTTGAAGATCTTTTTTGTAAGCCAATCGCTCACAAATGCTATGTCTCTTCCTTTCAACACTTCCATCTCGTCCATATAAGTGTTTTATAGCTGTTAGCGACTTCGGCACCCGAAAAAACAAATCCTGACACTTCCGGTTCAATTGTCCCCACCCCAAGCAGGCAAAGGTCAAATTCCCCACTTCCCGGGCACCGAAGATAGTCAATTGCCTGGGGTAGGGAAGGGGAGGGGGGTGTGTTGAAGTTTCGATTTGATCGGCGCATAATGTTGAGCCGGTACAAATTTGTTCACTTTTGTATCTCATTGTAAAACAAATCTCACAAAGGAATTAGCACAATCGGGTGGTTCCTTTTGAGCATTCTGCTCAGTCGGTCATTCCAAAGAATATGGAATGTAGCCTGTACTCGACACGTCACTTAGAAGTCTCGCTTCTAAGCGTTAGCAATCCCTTTCTCTGGAAGCAGACTAACCTGAAAGCAATAAGTAATGTTACAAATGGACCTCTATGAAGATGTATCTTTGTATGACAATGTTTGCTAGGAATTGATTTTTCTGAAAGTGGATGTTGCCTTTTAATAGCATGCGATCGCAGTTAAAGGAGAGGTAATGTCTGTTTCTCATACATAAAACAACAGCTAATTTCGTACATGTTGCGTGTGTTTTAGATGCCTTGTGTCGACCGAAATATACTTGTTTAAGGCAAATTATTTCGAAATCGGTTCCAGGATATTTTTAGCGTACTATAAAAATCGAAAGGATGGAAATCACACCTTTTGATCTACCAAATTATGTGTATTTTCGACTGGGCTAACGGAAAGCACAGAAATGACTTGACTTTACGTCATACCGAGACCCCGCCAAAATCCAGGCGTCAATTTAATTTTGCACGTGTAATTTACTAGGGTAGCTATTGTTCTCAGACTCCAAAACAATCGCTACACTGGTGAATTACACTTGCAAACGTTTTATTAAATTGACCCCAGTTTATCGCTGGCCATTTTCCATTCCCAGCAGATCAGAGAATTAAACCTCCTTTTTTTTTCGAAATACCATATTAAACGGAAAAGATATACGCCTTCCCGTATCAATAAACAAAGTGACCGTATGGCAATACAGTGACAACCAACTCAGACAACAAGTTGCAAAATTGTTGGGACACTCCTGTTAGAAAACACCTTTTCCAGCTTCCAATACCCGCCCTAGAATTTCAACCTTTCCCACTTGCCCTCCCCTCTCCCCCTTTCAATGTTGACTGTTTAAGTTTTCAGCATATTTTTGTGTAGCTAGGAACACTGATAAGGGGAGGGAGGGGGGCTGCAGTCTGGGAAATAACAGGTAAATTAATAATGCCCCAAGGAGGTGTCCACTACTTTTGCAACTTGCCGTAGTAGTAGTAGTAGTAGTAGTAGTCGTAGTAGTAGTAGTACGAGACGTGTTGATAAGATGATGATAATGAAGCATCGTTCTTCATGTTCACTGTTTACACACGTTGACATAGAATCTCCTTTGAAATACACTTTTGGTCATTATTGTTCACAGGCAAGTGTTTCTGCAGGTGGTAAATTTGCATTGGCAAATTAATAACAATGGGTGAGGTGATGATCAAGTTTTTAATGATGTGCTATTTGAAATCGTTCCTGTTATTTTCTATGTGTAGGATTTTTGCTTTCAACATCTGACGCTTCAGACACTGGCGCTATACGCAAGTTTGGCCGTGATGGGTTGTTACAACTCCACGTCAGGCTTCCATCTTCATGCGTTACATCATATCCGTCACCATCAGAATCATCTAATGGATCACCTGTGACATCTCCAATATCATCTCCATCATTTCCTCAGAGATCTATCAAATGGGCTTTCAGACCACACGGTCGGTCTATGAGTGTGTGTGAGTGGCTCAGAAGGTTACGGCTTCACAAGTACTCCCATGTGTTTAAAGGGAAGACCTTTGATGAGGTCAGTAGCAACCTTTATTTTGTTACCATCATCACCATTAATTGCTGTTGTCCATTAATGGTTGTTGTTGTTGGTGATGGTTTTTTTGGTCAATGGAATCATACCTGGTGATTAGAAATGTATTTCGTCCTGGCTATAATCTTCTTCAGTACATGTACAGCAGACCTGAGGAACATCAGTTCCGTGAGGTTGTTACCTGACGTCAAGTCAGTATACATGAATTGATTGGTAATTGGTTCGAATTTATTGGAGTTGATTGTCTTTTTTGCTAGATGTTAAAGCTTTCAGACGCAGACATTGAAAAACTTGGTCTAACAACTGGAGCAAGACGAAAATTAAGAGTTAATCTAGAAATACTCCGGTAAGTTAAAAGGTCATTTGAAGTTTACACAAAAATTTGGTTTTATCAACGGAGTTGATAATGTAAATTGGCCACCGTAGAGATCTTCCAAATCGGCACCCTTAATCCTCACGGTATTAACGAACGCTTTTCATTTAACTAATACATTCCTATTTTTCACGTTGCCATGTTACCACCAATAGCGTAGCTCCTACTCTACTATAAAAACTACACGTAACCCATAATTCCTCAATTTGCTCTGACGAAGGGCTAACGCTCGAAACGTCAGCTTTTAGAATCTCTGTACGGTGGCCAATTTACGTTATCAACTCCATTGATAAAACCAAATTTTTGTATACTACTTTCCCACCGACGCAGCACCACAGTTTCTTTAGAAACTACCCCCTTCATTCATTTGAAGTTTAGGTCGTGCTGTGAGGGTACCATTGTACCCTCAAGCACAACTATGCAGCTACGAATTGTATAAAAAATACTATCATGTAACGTGAGTATTTTAAAAGACGTTTCCTGGACATTCATATTAATATTTAAGTGTCGTCTTTTACGAGCGTGAATACGATTTGTGTTTTTGAAGTTTGTTATTTTAAGTTATTTTCCGTTTGTTGATTGCTGTCGTTTTGTTGCTAGGGCCAGAGGTTCTTTTACCTCCAGTGGTTTAACAATAGTGGACATAGTTCCCTCTCTCCCATCTGATTTCACCCAAGTCTCTGCTGACTTCCCTCTATGCTGCAGTGGCGCAGCAGATAATGAGATTTTACATAGCTTCAGTGAACTGAGTGATAGTGCAAGCGATTGTGGGAGTGATATGCTGTCTGAACGAGGATGCATCCAGGTTTGTAAGGTCAAGGACTATTGATGAAGCAACTTGAGCAGTTGGCTTGATCGCTCAGATATTAAAACAAGGACAAGTGCAATTGGTCAACTCTCTATCAACGTTTGATTGAGGGCTTTGAATCCTTTCCGTCTCCATAAAAACTCCACTTTGTGTATACTAACTCGCTCTTCATTGATCGGTTAATGAGGCTCAAACCATTTTCAACATCGCATAAATTAGGGCCAAGTTGGACCATGCCCGTCCCCATTCTCGTCACCAGAGCCTCGGATAGA
>NC_090892.1:31222477-31229977 GCF_036669925.1 Montipora capricornis
GAGTATCTTTTTTCTTTTAATAAGGCGTTAATGAAATGTATGGTTCTTTGCTCACTGCGTCAAGTTTGAAATAGGATATAAAACCAACTAAATATTCTCGTTTCACAATTTACTCTTTCATAAACATTATTTACATTTCGCTCTTTCCTTAATCGCGAAGCCAATGTTCGAGAATGCTTTTACATATGAATGAAGGGGGTAGTTTCTAAAGAAAGTGTGGTGCTGCGTCAGTGGGGAAGTAGTATACAAAAAATGGGTTTTATCAACGGAGTTGATAATGTAAATTGGCCACCATACAGAGATTCTAAAAGCAGACGTTTTGAGCGTTAGCCCTTCGTCAGAGCGAATCGAGGAATTGTGGGTTACGTGTAGTTTTTATAGTAGAGTAGGAGCTACGCTATTGGTGGAAACGTGGCAACGTGACAAGGATGCATCTAAGCCAGTCGCTCGTCATTTTAATCTCCCTAACCATTCCAAAAAACACATGGCTATCTGCGGCCTTTCCCTACATCTAGGTACGACGGAAAGCCGCAAGAATCTGGAACAAAAATTCTTCGTCCAAATCGGCACCCTTAATCCTCACGGTATTAACGAACGCTTTTCATTTAAGTAATATATTCCTATTTTTCACGTTGCCATGTTACCACCAATAGCGTAGCTCCTACTCTACTATAAAAACTACACATAACCCGCAAATCCTCGATTCACTCTGACGAAGGGCTAACGCTCGAAACGTCAGCTTTTAGAATCTCTGTACGGTGGCCAATTTACATTATCAACTCCGTTGATAAAACCAAATTTTTGTACAATGATCGTTTCAAAACAACTTTTTTGGATTAAGGTAATCACTGCTACGATTACATAGTGTCATTTGTTTGTTTAAAGAGAACCATTTCTCACAAATATAGCAAAAAATTTCTTATCTGCTAAGAGCATCCATAGCTGCAAGAACATTACATGAAGTTATTTGTGTGGAAACGATCAGTTTGTAAAAAGATCGTTTTGTTTAATTCAATGAAACATCGGAAAGGAACGGTCTTTTTCTTTGCTTATCTGCATCACAGAAAATGTTGACTCCAACTTGACTAAAAAACAAGAAACCAATCACGGATATGTGGGAGGTCGTTATATCCAAAACAAACTTATTGCCAAACAGAAAAAAAAGGTTTGCTGTGTGCAAGATCGTATCGCGCGGTGACTGGGGCAACAGAGAAAAAACGGAGGGTGCTCAAAGTCCTCGACGTTACAGGTCTGTGGAACATAAAGGCGAGAAGCGTAAACTCCTACTAATGGAAGACGGAATAGTTTGCAAAGTCAAAAGATCCAAGCGGGAGGTTTTCATTTCATCTCAGGGAAGAACTATTTTTGCTAAAACTTTACATAGTTTCATAGTCCTCGACGCTAAAGGTCTGTGGAACATAAATGCCAGAATCGGAAACTCCTGCTAAAGGAAGACAGAATAGTTTGCAAAGGAGGCAGGGTGGCCCAGTGGTTAGAGCGCTTGCCTTGAGATCCGGAGATCCCGTGTTCAAGACCCGCTCTGACCACTCGTTGAATTTGATCCTGTTAGTCCCTGGTTCAACTTCCCAGCTGCACTTGTAAATAGCCAACTGGTTTGCCTCCAGCAAGTTGGGATTCTTAACAGTTGTTGTTGTTCTGTTCTGTCGTTTCGTAGTGTTTCATTGGCCCTGAAATGCGCCTATGGGGGGGGGGGCGGTCAATTAAGTATGTATTGTATTGTAAAGTCAAAAGATCCAAGGGGGAGGTTTTCATTTCATCTCAGGGAAGAGAGTGTTTTTGTTTGAAACTTCGCATAGTTTCTCTGGCGAATAAACTTGGAGAGAATATTTTTACTTACAAAACAATTTTCCTACTAAAAGTGCATACATCAGAAATAATCTGTGTCATTTTTCCCGTTAAATTTTAAACTTGTAGTTTTATGATGTCTCTTGGGACCAGCTATGCTCAATCTTGCGCCTACTGCAACGGACTATAACTGTGTGATCTTCCTTACTAAAACGCCGGTTCTAATTCACATATTTAATTCTTATGGAGCAAACTAAGCAGATTAAACACTCCAGTTTTAGGTGCCGACTGTTTTTTTTTTCAAGTGCTTCCTGAAACGTTTGTCGTGCTATTTGGATAACATTCTAAACTGATCGAAGGTTATGCAAATTCAAATCAGTGGTCCAGATTTTTGTTTTGAAACACAAGAATTAGCGCTTTGTCTTGAAAAACAATAGCGCTATGCTATTGAATTCTAGTTGCATAAGTGTGACCGGATTAAAACTCAGCAAAAGAAAGCACTCATTTGGTTCCAAAGGTTTTTTTGCCTTGATCGTTAAAACATTTTATTTGGACGGCAATGCGGTCATTTTGGCTGTTTGTGATTGGCTTTTGATGAGATCATCTTGTCCGTTTGTGATTGCTTTCTTGTCCCCATATTATGACTTTATTGCGCTACTCACTTCATCTTTACTGTTTGATTGCTATGCCGGACAGAGCTCTACTATTCACACCACCAAAACGATGCGCACACGCAGTACTATTTTATGGTTACACACGAGCGCACTTCTGACGCAAAAAGTATTTTTTCCCCCAGAAATTTGCACGGTTTTTTGCATGGCTTGTTTTCAAAACTACTTTTTTTGTTGGATTAAGGTTACGATGCGGCATTTGTTTTTTTAAGAGAAATTGCAAAAATTGCGTTCATAACTGCGAAGGTCATAGTTTTACTTGATTTCATATCCGCAGTTCATATATGATTCAATTCTTATATCATTTCATCGCTGATTCATTTCCCACGGGAACATTAGAACCCACAAATGACCAGCTCCCAACGTCAGTGGCTTCATAGCTTTTTTTTTTTTTTTTTTCTTCATTAATACACTTATACAAATTACTTACACTAATACAGCATTTAAATTTTACATAGTACTTCTCTGTTAAGTAAAAAACAAACAAACGCACAAACAAGTATTCGAGAAGATAACAGAATAGGACATAAACGGAAAAAAAAACAAAAACAAAAACAAAAAAAAAACAACTAACAGTATTGAGCCTCTGCATTACCTTATCTTTGAGTAATAAATATAACAAAAACAAAGCATCATTTATTTTGATTGAGAGCAGAACTCCTATATTAATCCAGCTTATATTATAATAATGCTATTTGTTTTTTAATTGTTCTTTATTTTATTATACGTGATATGCCAATAAAGGTACGTGAAAAAAGTAGTATTACATCTAAATACATTTTTCTAATTTCCATTGAGTAGTTAATTTCTTTACAAGTTCATCTAGAGACAGTTCTTTTTGAAGATGTTTTGAGGAATAGATATATTGTTTGACCAAGATGATGAGCAAATCTAGCCTGCGTATAACGGGACCAGAGAGCATATCAGTTACATGATGTAGATCATGAAAGGCAACTTTTTCATTCGAGAGTGTTATTGCAGTATCTTGGCAATGATTAAACCACGATATAATTTGTGAGTAGAGTTTAACAGACTCCGTGCAATTAATAAAAGTGTGTTCTATTGAATCAGCATTAAAGCAATATATACATTTATCATTATCCGCTAAACGAAATAGTTTGAGTTCTCTCTTCGCTACAACTGTTCTATGCAAAAAGCGAAAACAAAATTGACGAAGTTTGTTATCCCTGGTAAAGCGATATATGTCTTGAAACTTATTAAACCAATCAACAAATATTTCGGGGAATTTCTCCTGCCACTTTTTAATTCCGCTTGGGACAGTGGGACAGTGCAGCTGTAGTTATTAAACAACTGGTAATAATTTTTACAACGTGCTTCAACAAGAGAGGTCCGCGGCAGGTATAACCGCTTGGGCTGACCTCCTTTTCTCCTTTTTTTTTCTTATTTAATTTTAATCCTGAGATATTCCCAAAGCGATCCAAGATTAATAAATGAGGTTTGAGTGATTCAACATTTTCTGTTATTATGGTGGTGTCATCAGCGAACTGTGAAATTTTGACCTTCTGGTCATCCGGAAGGGAAATGCCTTTACAATCTGAATCTTGGCGTATTTTAACTGCTAGCAGTTCCGTAGCAAGGATAAGTAGAAGAGGACTTAGCGGACAACCCTGGCGTACTCCTCTCGATATGTTAAAATAAGTTGTCAAAAACCCACCATTCATAACTGCACTTTGTACATCTTTATAAAAGATTGTGATCCATCTTTTCACATGTGGACTAAAATTGAAGCTGTTCAAAGCTTTATTCATAAAATCCCATTCAAGGCTATCGAAAGCCTTTTCGAAGTCTATAAAAAGGAGCAATCCCGAAGTCTTTTTAGCGTCTACATATTCCATTATATCACCCAAAAGTCTTATGTTTTGACCTCTTACCTTGACAAATCCGGTTTGATCTGAATGAATTAATTCCGGTAGGTATTTTTCTATTCTTTTTGCCAAAGCTTTAGTCAAAATTTTATAATCAACATTAAGTAAAGATATTGGACGCCAGTTTGCAAGTTCCTTAAGGTCTCCGTCGGCTTTTGGTATTAAAGTTATAATTCCCCTCCTTTGCGAAATTGATAGGGATCCGTTTTGAAAAGCTGCCTCGTAAGAATTTAGCAAATCTCTCCAAATAAGGTCGTAGAAAGATTTGTAAAATTCTTTAGTGAAACCATCTTCACCTGGAGTTTTATTGTCCGAGAAAGAGCTCACCACTTCTTTCAATTCCTCGTAAGTAAAATCATGTTCTAGTGAATCTCGTTCCTCAGTATTCAATTGAGGGATTTCAATACCCTCAACAAAAGATTCAAAGCTCTCATTTTCACCTTGTGGCACGTCATTACGATCTTTTTGGATATGTACATATTGCTATGAAAATTTTCTAGTTCTTTCCCAATCTTTTTTGGATCTGTTATCGTTTCTCCGTCCTTCAATTTCACCTCGCGTATAAGCTTTTTTTCATAATTCATTTTCTCCAAGTTGAAAAAATATTTTGTTGGTTTTTCTCCCTGTTCAAACCATTTCACTTTTGATCTAAAAATGGCCTCCTTCCCTCTGTTTTCATATATCTTTTTCAGTTCTTCTTTTGCGGCTTCGTACTCCACAAGAGCGTTTGGATCTAAATTTTCAAACTCCGTATTGCAAATTTTATAGTAAAGATCTTGTAATTCTTTTTGAAGTGTTAATTCTCGTTTTCTAAATTTGTATCTTTTTTCTTTAGAATATTTAATTGTTTCCATGCGTATTTCCATTTTGATTAATTCCCACAATAACTGTTTATCCTTGACGTCGGTGTATTTCTCATGTATTTGAGGATAACAGAACGAAATACGTACTATAAAATCGTCATCCTCTAGGAGGGAGTTATTAAATTTCCACGTGCCCGGGCCTCTCTTGAGCTCACTTCTTATATCCATCTTTAAGAAGCTTTATGATCTGGTGCAACTGACGTACGGATCTCAGCATTTTGGACCTCCATAGAGATCGGACGAGAGACTAAAATAAAATCTATTCTCGATTTTGAATTAATAGTTTTAGACTCGTAGGTGAAAGATCTTGTTTTCGGATTTTTTGTGGATAGATATCAATAAGATTCAGTTCGTTCATAAGATTGTCAACAGCGTCTCTATAATTCGTGGATTTCCAGGCTGCACCTCCACTTTTATCTGCTTTAGTAAGTGTGCAATTCCAGTCGCCCGCGATAATTAACCTGGAGATGTCCGTCTTATTTACGAGAAATTCACTCAAGTTTTTAATAAATTCATTTTGGTCTCGATAATCAGTGGGTGCATAGATATTTACAATAAAAAGTATTTCCTCACAAATTTTAAGTTTTGAGATCAATATTCTGCCTTGATGATCTGCTTGAATGACGTCGAAATTAAGACTAGAGTTCGGGTTTAACAGAATACATACTCCCTTGGAGTGTACAGTCCCATGACAGAAAAAAATTCTTCCGCCCCATTTCGCAGACCATATTTTCTCATCATCCGGTTGTGAATAGGTCTCTTGTAAACAAAAAATAGTGCCTTTTTGCTGTTTTAAATAACAAAAGATTGCTCTCCTTTTATTTTGATTTCTTAAACCTCGCACATTAAGCGAGATAACTTTTAAATTACATGCCATTACATGGTGAAAACTGAAAAAAAAAAGGAATTGCTAAGTTAATGCAAGGCTCAATAGTTAAAGACAATGTGTGATAGGAGACGAAAAGGAATGCAGAACTGTTAATGATAAGGCACAAAGACATAGCAAATATATCAAATCACCTAATAAAAAGAAAAAAAAGAAAAGAAAAACTTATTCTCTTCTGGGAATTAAACAAACTATCGGCAATACACCTGTAATCTTAAGTGCTAACGAGAGAGGTCAACCAACTTAACACGTTTAAAACTAAAAGGTATGCAAAGTTAAGAGAGCTAAAGATTAATGATTCGTCATTGTAAGGAATAATTGGACTTTTAAATCCTAGAATAAATCTTAGAATCTTAGAATTGTAAGGTTTTTAAATCTTCATAAGATTCAATCCTTAAAGGTTTAGCAGTGAGGTCTGGTTTAAAAAAGATTTTTCCGTCTATAGTCCAAGCCTTGCCGTTGTTTTATTTTTTCCTTACGGTCACGTCGCCCACAAGTTAACTCGCCTACACGTTCGAAGTTAATTCGCCTACACATGAAGTTAACTCGCCTACACATTCGAAGTTACTGTTGATGTTAGAAGTTAAAGCAAAAACAAGAAGTTTACACGACAACTAATTATCAGGCAGAAAAAAGAACCATCGATCGCATATCCGATTTCACATCATTCTTTACCAGTTCAATTTTGACTGCGCGGCCGGAATGCGCGGCCAGACGGTTTTCGTCGATTCGCAAGTGTTGTTATGCTTATGTTCGTAAAGTATATTAACGTCCAAACTAGAGAATTTCATGCCAAATTGTATGAAAGGGTAGGATACCATTTAAGAAATCTTTAAAGTAAAAGGGTAAGTAATTTCTTTACGGAAAGAGGCCTCAAAAATTATATGACAAATGTTTCGAGAGTAAAATCCGCCATTTTGAAGGATAATGTTATGTGATAGTGTTACCGAGTCTATTGCTCCCAGTTCGTTTGGAGTGGCCACAGAGTTCTGATAAGAACTGTTTGGCTGGTTTTGCAAGACCGGTTTCGGAAACTTATTCATTACGTAGAACATCATAATAAGCCACAGATTAAAACAACATTGTCTTCACTCGCATGTGTTTTTACATAAATGTTTCCTTAGTTTGTTTTACATAAGTTCTTAAGCTTTATATTAAAGTTTGCATGCATTGTACATGCACGACAACCTGTGTTTAACCTAACTTCCTAGCCTAGCTAAATAATATTGTAAGGTGCCAAGAATTTAGGAAGTAACCTACATTTGTAAACTTCTATGAAACTAGAAAAACACTTCATTTTAAACAGTTTTATGATAGAAAAAGACTATCTGCTACGAACTGGCCCATTTAAATGCCTGCATGCCCTCAAGAGCTGTTCGGCTCTCCAT
>NC_090892.1:31234977-31237477 GCF_036669925.1 Montipora capricornis
GAGGAGACCAAGTCTTAGTAATTTTCAAGTATCTTGTTACAACTGTGGCAGTCTTGGACATGGTGGTGGACAATGTATGGCTCCAAACATGGACAAAATGACTTTTTATGGTACGAAAGCCTGATGTATTTCTGTATCTTTGAACCTGAAACTATGGTGTTTAAAACTGTAAATTACAATTTACCTTGCTACGAAGTTTAGAGCCCATCCTTTTACACTTTTATTTGCATGAAATCTCCAATTACCACATGTGTCAACAGTTGTATCATGAGCTGAATATATATCAGATAACACTGCAAGAAACTTCTTTCACATGAAGAAACCCTTATAAACGACTTTTGCCTGACCATATGACACACATGACAATTACTTTTTTCCCGTGAAAAGACGTAAAATTTCACAATTTGTCCAACCACCAACAATTGCATTTTTAAGCAACTATTTCCTTGCTTTACTGCTAAGTAGAATTAAGTAGGGCACTTACCACTTGAATCTAGTTTGGTGGCCAAGCTACTACAAGTATCCAATCGCTCAGTGATCGAGGTTCCGAACGAAAATGTTTGACCTGTATTAGGAGCTGTCTGAATTTTTTGCCTAGTACCCCTGAGTCAAAATGCATCTCTTAGATAATTCACTGAATTGAAAATAACACCATCATCTTTAATGCACTTCAGTGCAAGAAAATGAAAATCAGTGGCCTGAATATGGCCTCTATATTTTCCGCAATTTAGGCATTAAGGTAAATGCATGTGTAGAAAGGTAACACTGCGAAGGTTTAGCTGCCACCTGATGGTTCAAATGTTCCGCAGTAAAGTGTGCAGCGACAAGTGAGTCCTGCATTGCCCACAACAAGTCCTTGTTTTTTTTTTTTTCATTTTTACTCGGTTCCTAAAATCAGAACAGCTGATGCATGTTTCGATTGATGCTTTTTAAAACGTATTCTACAGATGATTCGAAACTACAATAAGGGCCAAAAGTGTTGAGACACTTTCCCTTTTAAGGAATCTCGGACAAATCCCTCCCCCCCCCAAACAATGTTGTTTTCTTATCGCCAACTCTTCCTTTTTCCGTTACCAACATTGAAGGGGGGAGGCGGGAGAAGAAGGGGGAGTGCAAGTGGAAAATGTAACGTTAAGGTGATTTTTCCCTCATTGTTGTCTTCCCAGTTCAGTGTCTCAACTACTTTTGTCGCTTATTGTAGGCTGAGGGAACGTCCATCTTCTTGGTTCAGTGCGGGACATGTATTATGATAGGAATGATTGGATTATGGCCACTGGCTGTTGAAATAGGTATCACTTATGGTATATTTCATGCTCACTGACCACAGAGTTTTTGATGTAGTCTCTTACCTCTTCCTGCTGTTGTGTAACTTTGTGTAAGAGGGTGGTATGATCATGGCAACTAAACGTGAACAATTCTACCCTTTATGTAAACGGTATATGGTAACCCATCGATGCGAGAAATCTTGGTTTTGTAGCCATGACGTCATCAACCGTCCGTACATACTTACGTACGCACGTACGTTCACCCCTCCATATACGCCAATGTGACCAGTATCATGCTAGTTTACAGCATACATCTTTGGAATTGGACATCCATGTTTTGATCAATTGACACCTGTCAAAACAAGGTAACCGTTGACCAATATCACGTGACCATATCGTGGGCTCAAGCTTGGAGCTCACTGAACTCAGTTTTTTTTTTTCAAGTTGACAGGTGACCAGGTACTGGTTTTCGATTGGATTGCAGGCTCAACCCAGGTTAACTCACCTAAACATGAGGAAAAGCCTTTAATAACAATGACCACCACCAGGTTTTCTGAGCCCGCGAGACTGAGCACCCCCAGCAAAACCGTTGTTTGAACAAAAACCGCTGGTCATTTCTGTCTAAGGTCTTCCAAACATAAGCGAGGCTTCATTTTGCGCGCGCTTTCTGTGCCTCGACGCGGCTACACGGCGATACTACATCAACTATAGTTCTTACACAGTCAACGCTTTTCGTGTTCAGGTGGAAAACGGTTTGGAGGATGTTTTCTTTCTGCATTTTTCGCTGGTTTCAATCCAGTTGACATATCATGATATCTGTGGTCCACACTGGTGGCTACGCAGTTATTCAAGTCAAGCATCGGAGGGATATAAACTTAAAGCTGAGTGTTTATTTTTAATTTCTTTAGAGCTGCTTTTTTCTCTGTATTGCAATTTTTGGCACATCTTTAGAAGCACTGATAAGGTTACATGATTCCTGGAGGACCTATGTCGAGAACAGAAACGAAAGGAGTGCGAAAGAGAACGACAACGACCAAACAGAATACCAGTAATAGTTCATACTTAGTGGAAGAAGTTACTCCACAAATTCTTTCCTTGGGCACTAAACCGTTTTTTACTTTTACGAATGCGTTATTTAAAGTGGATGCTTATTTTTAAAAGGTGGTTTAATCGGTTCTTCCTTTGTTCAGGTGGAATTAAATAACAATTATCTGTTCTCTTTTGGACATAGAGAA
>NC_090892.1:31259977-31272477 GCF_036669925.1 Montipora capricornis
CCTTCAATCCGCCAGAACACATATTAATTTTCTGACCGTAAACTTTCCTTGAAAAAATATTAGCCCTAGCTACCTGTGGCCGCAAAGTTTACAACTGCCTACAAGACAAGGGCTAACATCATCTCACCGCAGTTAACCATCGCCTAAACTTCGTCGACCCAGAAAAACGAGCCCATAGCAGAGCATTGAAAAGACATGATGGGGAGTGAAACGAAGTATGCCTCGTACGGGAACATCCATGGATCTCTACCAAAGCTATTTACTTGGATGTATCATTGAGCATATTGCCGATCTCTACAAAGAGCGATAAATCGCAAAATCCCTCTAAATGCACCGTTCGTGATCCAGAGGAAGAAAATATACACTTTGCAGTGTCTCGGCGAATTTTTAAGCAGACAGGAAGAACAATTTCACGATAAAAAGAGCAGGTAGCCATTTCTTATGACAGTACTTTTATTTGGTTTGTTTGTTATGTTTGCGAATCAAAACCCTGTTACAATGATTGTTTGAAACTCCACTTCTTGCGCTTATTCTGCTGAAAAATGGGTAAAATTGCAGGAAAAGTGCCGAGATTGCAGGAAAAACTGTTCGATCCGTATTTCAGACACAAGTTCGACCGACTTTTTTTAAGTCCATATAGACAGAAAAAAAACCCCTCTAAAAAGAAAGAACAAAGCGCCACAGTCCCAAAGGACGTCTATTGTTATCGCCATTGTTTTCTTGAAACAAAGGAGTGTATGCATAATGAAGTAGGGACCTGTGCGGAAATCTTGCCCAAATATTTTCTGAGGAGCAATTGCAGAATCCCCGGCCGACCAATAACCTACTTAAAAAAGCTGCCAACGCGGTCCGCAGTCCCGAAGTCGATGAATGAAAAGAGAAGTGTAAGGGCAAGCTGTGAAATGAACCGCACCCGCGGTCCGCAGTCCCGTAGTCGTTGAATGAAAACTGGTGGTCAACTAGAAAGCCTTCGCTACTTTGACCACCATACACATTTTATAACCTGTACTGTAATTATTTTATCTTGTAACCATGAGTTGTGACTATATTTTTCTTTCTCTGCTAATTTTTATGCAAATAGTGTGAAATAAATAAATGAAACTTGTTAAAGGGCAAGCAGTAAAATGAACTGCCACCGCGGTCCGCAGTCCCGTAGTCGTTGAATGAAAACTGGTGGTCAACTAGAAAGCCTTCGCTACTTTGACCACCATACACATTTTATAACCTGTACTGTCATTATTTTATCTTGTAACCATGTGTTGTGACTTTTTTTTTCTTTTTATGTTAATTTTATGTAAATAGTGTGAAATAAATAAATGAACCATGTTAAAGGGCAAGCAGTAAAATGAACTGCCGCAGTCCCGTAGTCGTTGAATGAAAACTGTTGAAGGGCAAGCACTAAAATGAACTGCCACCGCGGTCCGCAGTCCCGTAGTCGACTCAGCCTCGTCCCCAGGGTCTCTCTTCTTCCCTTAGATAAGAGATAAGATAAGATTTTTTTATACACGGTGTTTCCATTAGTTGATTTATTTCATTATGTATAGTAGTATATCTATCTACCTAACTACAATAAAATTTAATAACAACAATTCAAATAAAAGAAATAAATAAAAATTCTGCTTTTCATGGAGCTCGTGTCTAAAATTTACTTAAAATTAAAATATTACTTTAAACTGTGGCGACTTAGCTTAGATTTGAAATCGGTCAGTGAAGACGCTTGTCTTAGGTCTACAGGTAAGCTGTTCCACAACTGAGCTCCACTGTACAAAAAACTTCTCTTGAGATAATCAGTTCGGGGTTGTGGAAGAACTAATTTATTTTCGGTATTCCTTAAACGATAAGCACTTACGTTGTCACGATATACAAATCTTGATCTCAGATGATCAGGTGTCAAACCATGTAATGTTTTATACATTATGATAGACTTCTGTTCCAATCTTTGATAGTAGAGTCTTCGCCACCCTAGTGCCCGGAACAAATCATCCAAATTACTATCATAGCTGGCAGACATTAGGATGCGAGCTGCCCGATTTTGAAGCCTTTGCAGTTTTTCAGAAAGGCCTTTGTTACAGTTTCCCCACACTACACTGCAATAATCAAAATGTGGTTGAATAAGGCTATTATAAACTTTAATTAGAACATTAAATGGAGTGAGATGCCGAATTCGTTTAATTGCACCAATGGCACAAGCTATCTTCTTAGAGATATTTTCAATATGACACTCCCAGTTTATATTTTGATCGACATAAACTCCAAGGGATTTAGCGGAGGTTACTTGTTCTATTGCGTTTTCGTTTATAGTAAGAGAGGGACTTTCCGTAAATTGTGATAACTTCTGCCTTGATGCAATAAGAATAAACTCAGTTTTTGTCATATTTAGAGTGAGCTTGTTAGCAGAGAGCCATTCGTACACATTATATACTCAGGTCGTGATTAAGGCAATAATTTATATGCTTACTCAGTACTGGCAAGCGTCAGGCTGGTATCATCTGCGTACATTCTGGGTTCCGAATATGTGAGACAATGTGGTAAGTCATTAATATATACCAAAAACAGAAGAGGTCCCAAAATTGTTCACTGGGGAACACCACATCTTAGACAATTCGGAGTTGACTTACAAGAATTTAGATGACAAATCTGTGTTCGATTATCTAAATAAGAAGCAAACCATTGATGGCTGGTCCAGCAAATCCCATAGTATTGCAATTTTCGTAACAAAATATCGTGATCTACTGTATCAAATGCCTTTTTGAGGTCTAAAAAGAAGACTACGGCATTAACAAGACCACGGGCTATATCCATTGCCCAGCTATCTGTAGCTTCGATAAGTGCTGTGAGCGTGGAGTGCAAAGACCGAAAACTAGATTGATGGCACGAGAGAAAGTTGTTTTTAGTTAAATAAAGATAAAGCTGATCGTAAATTATCCGTTCAAAGACTTTGGCCACAACTGGAATTACTGATATTGGTCGATAATTCTTCGGATCAGAGCGCTTCCCAGAATTTTTATACAAAGGAGTGACTCTGCGGCAGATTTCCACTCATCGGGAAAGATGCCAGTCATTAGGGATTGATTAAATGTATGAGTAAGAGATTCTGCTGGTACATCGGGACATTCCCTTAGACGTTTCGCTGAAATATTATATAATCTATATAATATTATCTACAGCTAAACCTTTTCTTATCAGCGTTGTATGATAAATAATGTTTGAATTCAGATGAATTTTCTTCGTAGTGCAAATTAGAGGACGAGTTAGAAACGTTTGAGGCGGAGCTCGTGTCAGTGTATCCGGTCGTTTCGCCAACGTCCTAAGTCGCTTGGCCAACGTCCTACTGGTCAATAGGCCATTTCCGAGTTCACGTATGTCTCCTCTTCAAAGCGTTAGTTCTACTTTACATATGAATGAAAACTGATTTTCATAACAAAAACTTTGCACTTAGACTCGCTTGAAGAGGACGCAGGCATGAACTCGGAAATGGCCTATTCGCCAACGTCTAAATAAAACTTTACACTGGTGTGTGTTGTCATTTATTTCATTCTCTCGCCTGGAATTATTTTCCTGCGCGTGCGACGGCAGTTCTCTACGAGTAAAAAAAAGTTTTCAGCGCGTGTGTGCAATATTAACCAGTCTTTTCCTGTGTTGTCATTTATTTCATTCCCTCGCCTGGAATTATTTTCCTGCGCGTGCGACGGCAGTTCTCTACTAGTAAAAAAAATTCTTTAGCGCGTGTGTGCAATATTAACCAGTCTTCCCCAGTCACAAGTCAAACTACAATTGACACTAATTAGCGTCGCATTTTAATTAGCGTCGCCTATGCGAGCTTATTCGAATATGGATGTTTCCGGTTAACCAATCAGCCTGTGAATTTTATCGCACTTACCTTTCTGATCCGATGCCATAAGTATAAAAGGCCCAAAAAGATACTGGACCTTCATTCGAGCTTTAGAGCAACTGAATACAATTCCAGCTTTACATCATGAACATCTGCAACGTGTGTAACTTCGCCATTCGCCCGCGCCAGGAAGGCCTTCAATGTGACGGCTGCTACCTTTGGCAACATCTTACCTGCGATACTGGAATATCTCGAGCCCAGTACCGCGCCGCTGTACGGTCTGGAGAGGAAATCGACTGGAGTTGCCAACGATATTTGTTGATATGTTTTCAATTTGCATCGGTTTTCATCGAGAGCATTAAAGTTTATTAGGCAGTAGGTATCTGACGTTGGCGAATTGACCAGTGGGACGTTGGCCAAGCGACTAAGGACGTTGGCGAATCGACCTGAGACGTTGGCGAATGAGTCGTTGGCGAAACGACCGCAATTCGTCCATCCGCCACGCTTGCTTGTTATGGGTATGCTTCCTTCATTGAAGCGAGTGCTTAGGCTTAATCAGTAAACGAGTGCTTTCTTCTTCAGACGATCGCGCTTAGGCTTAATCAGTAAACAAGTGCTTTCTTCTTCACACGATCTCATGAAAAATTTAGTTAACCGAACCGCAACGTGAAAGCTAAAATTTTGCGAGAGTGCTTAGGCCTAATCACTGAAACGGGCACTTAGGCTTAATCAGTAAACGAGTGCTTTCTTCTTCACACGATCTCATGAAAAGTGTAGTTAACCGAACCGCAACGTGAAAGCTACAATTTTACGAGAATGCTTAGGCCTAATCACTGAAGCGAGCGCTTAGGCTTAATCAGTAAACGAGTGCTTTCTTCTTCACACGATTTCATGAAAAGAGTAGTTAACCGGACCGCAACGTGAAAGCTAAAATTTTGCGAGACTGCTTTGGCCTAATCACTGAAACGGGCACTTCAGCTTAATCAGTGCTTTCTTCTTCACACGATCTCATGAAAAGTGTAGTTAACCGAACCGCAAAATGAAAGCTAAAACTTTAGGAGAATGCTTAGACCTAACCACTGAATCGAGCACTTAGGCTTAATCAGTAAATGAGTGCTTTCTTCTTCACACGATCTCGTGAAAAGTGTAGTTGAAGGAACAGCAAAATGAAATTCAAGAAGTGGAGCGCTTGCAGAATGCCCGGTTTAGGAACAGAGTTGTTTATATGAATATCGTTTTCTGTCCCATGCCATTGCGGACAAGCAGCATTGTTAACCACGACTGCGGGACTGCAATCTCGTACCCAGAGTCATCGGGCTTCTTGGCCAGCGGGTGAGCGTCCGGAGAGACTCTGGGATAATCGACTTGAACTATATTTTTGATTGGCCGCTTGCGTAACAATGACAGTCCGACAGGAAGTCGGTAAGTAATGCGGAAGCCCCAGAATTTGGAGGGAGATTCAAAATCTAAAACTAGTATCAGTGCTGTTTGTTTTTTTCTACCTCAGAAATATAAAAATCACAAAAATAATAAAACGACGAGGTTTGAATTATGTCTTATACCGCACGGGAATTTTCCCACGCTGCTAAAAAGTGATTACTATTGCTATTGCAAAAGTACCGTGGGAAAACATTACATCAGTCTGTTTGAGGAGAAATCCGTGGAATAAGGTCTTGTCGAAGCCATTCAGAATTACGGAAACATCAAATTGTAGAAGAAGAGGACATTTGTGTCGTTTCCACAAAAAAAATGTCGATCGTGTTGCTTGCACGATGGCATTCTGAACGATGGAATGTACGCTGAAACACTAAAAATACACTTAACGAAAGCGTCAGAGGTTTCATCTTCACTTGCTCTTACAGCAAGCCAATGATCATTTCTCCAGTTTCTTTGTGTGTAAGGCAAAAATTCTTGTTTCTCGAACACTTTCAACCCGCCATTTCTACTGTTTACGGTTTTCCCTTTTCTGTTTCCGGTTAAACTCAAGCATACGTAATAAGACCGGAACCGACGTTTTCTGGGAAAATGGAGTCGATTATCCCAGAGTCTCTCCGGGCGCTCACCCGCTGGCCAAAAAGCCCGAGGACTCTGGGTACGAGATTGGCGGCACTGCGGTGGCAGTTTCCTAAGTAAGGCATTCACTTGACACGGAAGCAGCATTGTTAAACACGACTGCGGGACCGCGGTGGCAGCTTGTTTAAGTAGGACATTTGGTGGGTTGAGTATTCTGCAATCTAGCCTTTTCTGACATGCAAAACTATGGCTACCTGTTTATTATTTGCAAGAAAGAACACTTGAAATACAAAATGGCTAAAAATTATCCTCATTATGAAAACAACTCGCATATCAAATATCAACGCATGTATGTAAATTAGTTAAGTTCGAATTGTATTGCACAAAGCGATTCGAACGCGATCAATCCACAAAGACAGAATATGCAGTGTCCCAAGAGCATTTGAAAACAATGATTTATGCAAAATTCGGGGGGCAAACGATGTGTATTATGGGGAATGCGAAAACTCGTGCTTGCAAACAAGGAAACACACTTTTTCAAAAACCATACCCAACTACCAGATGAGGAATAAATAGTATCCCATAATGAATAGCGATTCCTTTTATCTTATCAACTGAAATCGTGATCCACAATTAAGTGCTGGAGATACAATGTTGTGTTTACAAACAGACCTTGGTGCCAAGGCTTCGGCTCTTAAGCATATGTGTTATACCTTCATTGCGTGTCGGAAGAAAAAGTTGGTGTCAAGTTGAATGATTTTACTTGTGCTGCATTGACGTTTAGGGAAGCTCATGTGCTACATCGAGTGCTTGAGCGAACGGCGCCGATGTGTAATACCCGATTTTGTTGAGAGTCGATCAGTGGATGTGTACGTCTTCCTTGCTGGTTCGCATTAATTATTCTTTCGTTCAACATAGGTAATCAAAGAAGAGTCATTTAAATCTGAAATCCGCGTTTGTGCGATCGCTTTCAAATTCAATGATAAAATCACAAGTGCCACTTGCGGGCTGATTAAACTGGTGTATTTTGATATAATCTTCGACTCCGAAAGTATGAGAAAATGTGGGTTCTTCTGGGTACTTCTCCGCCAAAATTTCTTTTCACCATCGATCTGCGTGAGTGAAGTCCATAATTGGAAAAAGCTCTAATCCACAACTGTATAAATAACTTTCTTCGGGTCAGTAATCACATTGTGAGACAACCACAATTTGAATTATCAAAAATGAGTAGTCTTCCTTGAGTCTTGATGAATACATATCAGAAATTAAATACGAAGTGATGACGTATTGACAGGCACAAATCACTCACCATTACAATCGACAAAACCTACGTAATAATCACGAAGAAGATCGTGTATTTCAAGTCAACCGAGCGCTCCATTTTCTATGCCGAAGAGACATCTGGGATACTATTCAGTCTTCCTCTGCGCAACTACGTGTCCCGCCAGTGTTCAGGATCAAACCCTTTACTGAACAACCCCAATCGACCTTTACATTGAATATTACATTGAACATCGATGGACTGAACCACGGTGCGGGCTAGGGGAAAGAGTTAAGGTAAGCCATTTATTAACATCACACCGGACCGTTTGTTGACACATCAGTTCGTGTTTGGAAGATGAAAAGATTTTCATTTCCATAAAACGGTTTCAGTTAGTCTTTTCCGTTTTAACAGTAATGAACAGACAATTTTCTATCTTCCTATTTCGTTTATTGCTTGAGTGAACCATTTAACAAAAGGTAACAAGACCACTTGTATTTAGGCTGCATCATTTCTAACTCGTTTAGTCTCTTCTGCACTCTGCGCCAATGAACCAGTTGACGTTGCTCTATTCCTTTTGACATCCTTCGTATTTTTGGCGGTGACAGCCGCCCATAAGTTATTCTTATTGCTGGTATCGAAAAATGCCAAACGTATTATCGTGTTGTTGAGTTGTTATGACACATTTTTGCAAAACCTCGTAGTAAAATGACGAGGGTATCACGTTTTTCCCTCTGTTTGCGTGCGGTCTGTGAGAAAATCTCGTACTCATAGTCGTTCTCGTCCTATTATCTGAAGCTCTCTAACAGGCCATTTCCGAGTTCATATCCGCCTCCTCTTCAAAGCGAGTCTAAGTGCAAAGTTTTTGTGATGGTAATTAGTTCTACTTTACATATGAATGAAAACTAATTTTCATAAGAAAAACTTCGCACTCAGACTTTCCTTGAAAAGGAGGCAGACATGAACCCGGAAATGGCCCATTTCCCGTGGGTAGCCCGCCCCGAGGGTTAAAGTGCCCCTAACTCCAAAGTATTTTTTCGCTAAAATGAGTCTTTGCACCTGTTCGAAATGCATTGCGGCCTTTTTTCCCTTTTCTAACAAATCCTGCCACAAGTACAAATAGTTTACCTTGATTGGAAGGTTTGAGTGATTCATTTATTTGTTATCAGCTACCTCACAAAACGACAAGAAGATTTATTCCCCCATTAATACATGTTTTCGATTACAAGGCCATACAAACCCAGGGAAAGCACATAAAAGAAAAAAAAGAAGAAATAAGAAAAAAATCCTTGAACATTGAACAGTACTTGTGTCGAGGTTTTGCTTGCGACCTTGAGAAAATGCTGTCGTGCCCCATGGATTGGTTCCTGAGAGAACCATCTTGGCTACTTTCGAACCGTGGGAATATTTTCGGGCTGAGTCATAACCGCACTTGTTAATTTGAAGGATCTGAAAATTAACTAGACGCTCCATAAGCGTTCACTGGGTTTCCTGTGGTACGTATTACTCAAAAACAGAAGGGAAGTTGGGTGGTATTGAACTGCAGCGTTCCAGGCAATTTCTTCAAGTCGGGGGTCATTAAGACCATTTAAGGGGTCACCCAGAAGTCGTAGCAGCAGAAGTCCTTTGGCTCACACGTTCATTCATACGACGAAACAGATCTTTTTCTGAGGTTAAAAATCTAGCTACCAGCCTATTAATCATTTTTCAGAAACAAAAGATTCCTGTCATCTTTGGAAAAAATAGGCCGGCATTGCGTACGTGTGGTAGTGCAGTAACATAGAACTTTATTCCAAATTGTCAACTGAGCGGTGTTTTGTCTTCCAGGAGATTCAAGTTGTCTTTGCGTAATATGTAGCTTTAACAGTACACGATATTTTTTTGGTATGGTATATCATTGTAGTGCCATGGTAGAAGTCTTAGGTAAACAGCCCCCAGGGAAGACATGTGGTTACTAGCAAAGTACTAAACCCAGAACGATTGAAGAAAATAAAAGGGAATCGAGAAACATTGGCTGCTAGGCTGACATGTTGATTATTTTCAAGTTCCCTCACAACTTCTTTTTACCACAAGTTTAAGCGTGCGTTCTGAGCATCTGACAGCTTTGTAATACAAACGTTCACTGAAGTTAAACCCAGTCCTGTGGGGTTACTATCTGGATGGGTGACCTAACAGAAGCATAGAACCGAAAATTCTGTTTTAACGCTCAAAAATGCGAACTACATGTAAGCAAGGTACAGGTTTTGTTAGCTTAGTTTATGCAGAACAATCATTGATGCAAAAGTAAATAAATATTGATATACAGTTTTTAGGAAGAGCAGAAGGAAGTTTTAGGATGGTCGATCGAGAATAAAATATTTGCCATCGGCAACAAAATTTTACGACATGAAAACAACATTAAATTTTGAACCACGAACATAAAAAGTTACCATCAGCGAAAAACATTTTGGGAGATGTTTGCGACGTTCGATTTTGTTATTGTACTTTAGGTTGCACAAGTAAATCGCAAAATCAAAAGTGACATCAAATTCAGCGAGCGCCGTGAAAAAGTTACTGCGGCGTGTTTATTCGCAGTGAAGCATCTGTGTGAAATGATTGCAAGATACCGGGTTTTTCTTGTTAGTTTTCTTTTTCTTTCAAGTGTTATAAAGTTTGACAAGGAATCTGCACAAAGATCACAGTTGCCCAACTCTTGAGGCTGACCATTGTTTCTGCAAAGTCAAAAATGTACTATCCAAGGCGAGGTTATTTATCACCAGTTAATTCCATCGTTTTGGAAATAGCAGCTACTTATATTCATCAGCGTCACAATTTTTTTCTGATTGTTGAAACTCAAGCACGCTTCCAGACCTTGTTCCCTGTTTTGTGACTTACGCACGTGCTACTTACAGCGCACTACCACAAAAATCCTCCCGTATCACATTTCAACCCACGTTAATAAATTCTTCCAATTGGTAGTGGTTTCGGATACAAGTTCTATGCCAGGTACCACACAGAAAACACACGAAAAGTGATGGCAAAATTCTGGTGGCAGGGAAGCTCTTAAATATAGGGGTAAGGGGGACCAGGAGAGACGCCCTCCTGGGGGAAGACAAAATGAGTGGTACCGGGGGTAGCCACCCTGGACAGGAGTCCTGATCAGGTCTCCGGGGGTGAGGCCCATATCCCCAGTCATTAGGAATTAAGGGGAACCAGGAGGGGTGGCCCTCCTGGGTGGAGTGGAGTGGAGTGGATATTTTTCCGGAACTGTCTCCAAGGGCTAAGCTTACTGTAGGGTAAAGTGCAGCCAGTGATTGCACTTCCCTGCCACGGATTGAGCCAGGATGGAAGGCCATCTTTGGCTGCTGATGTGGCCACTCCAATACGGAAACTGTGTGAGTAGAAATTCTTGGCAGGGGGACCACAATGTTGAAGAATTGTCCTGAGCTCTGTTGTGAGATTGTTCCGTGAAAGCCATTGTTTGGGTTGAGCAAAGGCAAGAGAGGGTGGCTTGATGGTGGCTGGGCTTGGAGGAGATAATCTTTCATGGCCATCACTGAACAGATAGGTGACGAGGACTTTGCTATGGTGATTGTGTGGCCCTGTCTGAAGGGGTCGGTTTTGGACTGATTGATGCGCACTATCATGTGGCTGGGTGAGTGGGAGTTGGGTACCAGTGTGATGTCAGTGGAATTGAGGTGGATCTTAAAAACCCGAAAAAAGCGAGGGTGAAGGCCGCCCAAAGCATAACATGATCCAGGTTATAGGAAAGGTCGGGCTTAAGGTAGGAGTGAATGGAATGGAGAAGTGTAAGGGTAATAGGAAAACGGTCGAGCTGCTTGGGAGGAGTGAGGCGCTTAATGCCTGTGAGGACCTTTTGTAACCTATGCATGTCATTGAGCTTAAGAGGAAAGTTAAGCTCCCGATGTAGGTTCTGCAGTGCCATCAAGTACAGCTTCACCGTTTCATAGGATACTGTGTGGGCTAAATGAGATGCAAAATACATCAGGGTAATTTCCGAGGCCGGCACTAGGACAGGGGGGTGGGGGGGGGGAGGTGTGGGTCCTACTAAACCATGCATGAGGGCAAAGGTGAAGAAGTGCTTGACACCAACTTGATAGGTGCGTCGAGTGGAAGGCGCCAGGAAAACATTGAGGTATCGCTGTACGAAACCTCTCAGATGTTCATCGCTGATGGAAGGATGATGGAGGCTGTGGGAGAGCCAGGGTACGGAAGCGACCATTTGAAAATGGGAAAGGGAATCAGCAATAGAATTGTCTAACCCTGGGATGTGAGAAGCTGTGAATTCGAAGTTGTATAGGAGCGTTTGAAGTGTGATCGCTCGAATGAGGTCTATTACCCGAGGGGACTTGGAGTGTTTAGAGTTTATGCTGGCCACCACTGACTTGTTGTCACACCATATGCGGATCCTTCTACCAGACCAGCGGGGACCCCATAAAATACAAGCCAAGTATATGGAAAGTAACTCCTGCAATTCAATACTAATACTCTTTCTGGGCTGAGTGTGTCGTGGGGGAGCCAGTGGCCCTGGAACAATTCACCTGCTAAGAAACCCCCATATCCAAGGGAACCAGAAGCATCAGTGTATAGCTAAAAAAACGTTTTCCACAAATTTGCACTGCTACCTGAAATTTTACCTTATCATAATCTTGCTGTGATAATGATTTTTGAATTTTTACTCAAACACTGCTCAAACAACTGCCAAAAAAGGATTTTTCACCAAAAACTTGCGTTTTCAAGCTAAAAAGAACGTTTTCCACAAATTCCTACTGTTACCTGAATTTTACCTTATGTGTAATTAAAATGATTTTGAAATTTTTTCTCCAAACCTAATCAAACAACTGCCAATAGCATTTTTCACTAAAAATTTCTACCAATTTCGACTGTTACTTCAAACTTGACTTAATCATAATCTTCTTGTAATAGTGTTTTTAAAATATTTCCTGCAAAACTGCACAAACAACTTCCAAATAGCATTTTTCACATAAATTTGCATTTTAGTCTAAAACAAACGCTTTCCACAAATTTGCACTGTTACCTGAAACTTTAACCTATGATAATTTTGCTATTTTAATGATTTTCAAACCTTTACTCAAAAACTGCTCAAACAAGTGCCAAAAAGCATTTTTACGAAAAGCTGCGTTTTCTTGCTAAAAACAACGTTTTCTACTAATTCCGACTGTTACTGACTTCAAACTTGACTTTATCATAATCTTCTTGTAATAGTGTTTTTAAAATATTTCCTGCAAAACTGCACAAACAACTTCCAAATAGCATTTTCCACATAAATTTGCGTTTTTAGCCTTAAACAAACGTTTTCCATAAATTTCGACTCGTACCTAAAATTTTACTTTATGCTTTATTTCTTGCTGTAATAATTATTTTTAAATTATT
>NC_090892.1:31274977-31294977 GCF_036669925.1 Montipora capricornis
ATTGGATCATGCTCCGAGAACACCTTTTTCGTCATCCTTTGAAACTCGTCTGCAGGGCAACGTAGAAGTTCATTGTTAAGTTTGAAGGTTTTTAAACCTTATTTCAAAGTTCATGGTCGAAATGTCGAAAGGAGAACAAGTGCTAAAACTTGAGCCATCTTCAGAGTTGCGATTTCGGGGTATTTAGTCCATGTTCGCAGTTAATGCAAATTGAACTTCTTTAGTCTGTCTGTCCTTATCGACAAGCTGGTTCACTGTTAAATTCAGCTTAATATTACTATTAACTTTAACTTCATTGTAATTTTAAGTTGAATGTAAGTAATTTAACAGGGTAACTCACGGTTTATTTTAGGATCGTTCACAAAGGTTGTGACTGCGAATCTCAAACTTACGAACCCAACAGAGAAGAACGTCTGCTTCAAAGTGAAAACTACAGCTCCAAAAAGGTATTGCGTTCGCCCAAATAGTGGATTTGTGGAGGCTCACGGGGTAGTAGAAGTGGCCGGTAAGTCGAAAAAGTAATTTTTACCTCCTTTCTCACCAACTACTGTATGACTCGATACATATAACATGTGTGATGTCTGTTTACCAACATTTCGTTTTGTTATTTAATTAAATCTGCCAACTAAGCGAACGAAAGAACCCTTTGTTTCCACAACTATAAATAAGGCACTAACAGGTGACTTAAATGATGTTTGGGTGCAAGTCGTGTTTTTTTCTCGTATATCAATGTACACTTTTGATATGCTAAGTTGCAATTTGTAGCAGTGTGACCCAGTGGCTCCCTCCCACGTAGACACAAACCATGTACCATGCTCCTTGACTAACATATTGCTTGGAAGTATTGACCCATCAAAACAAGGGGATACCTTTCCTTTGTTACATGTTTGAGCCTGCATCCACCAGGTATTAACCCATTGACTCCTAAACCAGCCCCTATTGACGAGTAAAATCTTCTGGCATTAGACAGAGTAAAAGCCAGAGATGTAGCCAGGTTTTCAAATTTGGGGGTCTTCTGGACCCCTTCTCGAAAAATTTGGGAGTCCATTGCAAAATTTTGGGGGTCCAGCTGATTAATATTCAAGAATTAATATTCGATATGTCGTCTCTTAATTGCTGCTGCAGTACCCTTTCAAATTTCTCAATTGCACAAAAATGAAGTCTTATCCCTCTCCTCGAATATGTCCTTAAAATAAAATGATCAATTTCTTTGAAACTGTTGTGCCCGTTGATTCATCAATCAAAATGGATGGGCTGTCAAAGCTCCATCAATCACATCTGAAAAAATCTTGTACACTGTAGGAACTGTTGGCTCCAGTTGATAAATGATCTAGATCTCCACAGCCAAAAAAAACCAGAACTGAATCTCAGTTTTCTGTAAAAGAGCATCATTTATTTTAACAACACAAGGTGTAATTTAGGAACAAAAGACTAAACAAAATATAGGTGATACACAGTTCATTGTTGGCCCATGACTTTGCCATGGCCATTGCTAATAATGAAGCAATTGAATACATGCAAGTTTCACATAAAACATGTTATTTTTAACACTAACTCTGAAAAAGGGGCTTAATTTGCAAAACAGACAAGTTACGTGCGAAACGAGAACCGAGACAATGACACGTGCATGCCCGGAATTAATATCAATAGGGTCACACAAAACAAAAATTTAACATACTTTGCCGCTGGATTCTCTGTCATTTCGCTCACTAAAAACAAACCAATGCTTTAAATTCACTTGGAAAGCATGCAGCAAACTGAACTTCGACTGAAATGTTAAATTAATCACTGGCACATCGAAAGTGTTGCCGATTGTCTCGCCCAAAAATTAGCTCAGATAATGTCATGCAACACGTGGAACAAATCTCCTCAAGCTTGTACATAAGCGTTGACAAAATGAAACATTCAACTACAAAAATCCGAAAATAGCAGCTTACCTTGAAATTTAAAGAACTCGATCATTTCTTCGTAGTGACAATTGGAAATGTTCAGTTTTGTTTTGAAATATGTGGTGTGTATCTTTTTCCTGACATTTGTAATTTGCGTTAACATTCAGTTTTTTTTGCGTCCAATTGGACCCTTGATTTTATATTCTGTGTGTCCAAAAGAAAAACGATTGTGTCCCAGGGCGCAATGACGCACTCTGGATACATCTCTGAAAAGCCATTGAGTCTCACTCCTAGCTAGGAGTCGATAGGTTGTAAATAAAAATTCCCATTTTTACAACTGGATTCACTATAATGGGATTGCATTTTCAACAGAGTTCCCAACTGAGTTACTAGAATGGGGTCGCAAATTGTCAGGATTTTGGGACTAAGAAAGTTCTGGCTAGTGGGATTAAAAATGGAAAGATTTTCGGTAGAAAAAGAAGTTATCATCGACTGTAGCACTGTTGATTTAATATTTACTAGTCCCATTACATTCCGTTTTTAAATTACAATTGATCATTAAGAAATTGCATAAACAGAAAGTGACTAAGCTAAGGTTGCAAAAATTACATTAAATTTTACCCAAAAGTGACTATGATGGGGTCTATAATTGGCAATAAAATACATGTAGACTGTAAAGTGGTAGGGGTTCTGATAGGCCAGTGGCACATATCCAGGGAAAATTGACCCAAGTACAGTACAGCCCAAAAATAATGCACATGCAAGAAGTGGTGCAAAAAGCTCTTGTGCCACAAGAACATGCAAGCAGAGATGTACATGTATCCAGAGTTTGTCATTGCGTCCTAGAATGCACTTGAATTCCACATATCTACAAAACAGCTATATTTAAAAGTGTTCGTTCTTGCATACATTACTGCTTGAAACTACTCGAAACTATTTAGGTTTAGAGTCTTTCTTTCCATCTGCTATCACTGGCTGGAATTCTCTGGACCTAGATGTTTGAAACTCTGTATCTCTTCCCACTTTTAAAGCTAAATTAAGGTCAACTCTCTTTCCCCATATTTATAATAAGTTATTTGATTTTTCTTTTTCAAGGCGTGCATCTATTGATCACACCCGCCTTAGACTTGGTTTCTCTTGTCTAAGAGAATATTTGTTTAAAATTAACCGTTGTGCATTGCCTATTTGCGAGTGCGGTCTTGAATCAGAATCGGTGAAACACTTCTTTTTGGTTTGCCCCAGGTATGCCGCCTCTGCTGCTAGTATTCTCGGTGAAACGTGGTCATCGAGCAGCGATTCTAGGAAAATTAATTGTTTATTGTTAGGCGTTAAATCTGTAAATTATGATATCAACTGTGCTTTATTTCGTGAAGTCCAGAGTTTTATAATCAATACTAATCGCTTTTCGATTGCCACTGTTTGACTGTTGAATTAATATATTTCTAGTCATGTAACTTTTAATTAGTACAAATTGCTTTTCGTTGGCCACTGTCTATTTGTTAAATTAATATATCTTCAGTGATGTCAATTTTTTTGTTGTAATCTTGTGTGTCTGTGTGTTTTGAGTGTAAGCCTGATTACTGTATTATTGTGAGCACCCTTGATAAGCCAAGGTGCTTTGGGGGCAAACAATGGTTAATACATGTATGTTTAAATTAAAAAAAAAAAAAATAAACTATTTGTGCATTTGCTGCGGTTTTGACGAGGTGAAGCCGGAGATTCAATCTTCAGTTTGATGGAGGTAAAACCTTGTCTACGGTAACCGAAAGCCGAGGTTTCACCTAGATTTTTTCCAGTTGATTTACGCCGTGGTTAAGAGAGGACGTGGTATGCTTTTATTTGGAGCAGATGCTATCAAAGAAATCTGCATATTCTTGTGGATCAATCGCAGCGATAATTAGTTATTTGCCGTATTTACAATCTGTGATGTTTGGCGCATTTGATTATAATAAAGTCTCTTTAATAAAAGCATTTATCGTTTTTTCTTTTTCCCGAAACAAAAGATTTCTGCAAATTGCTCATCTGTTCAATACAGATGTTAAAAAATCAGCAGAAATTCTATGAAAAATTTACACGTATTTGGGAAATCTCATATGAATGGTGACGCCGCTCATTTAGGGGTTGGCTTTGAAAGATATGTGAAAGGCATTTAGATCTCATAGACTGAAAGATGGAAGAAAACTATTAACTTTACAAGTAATTGTCAGTCATTCAGGTTGCGTGGCTCTCCATTTGTTACAAACTTGTTGCATGTAAGCAGTTCGCATCAAACAACATATTTCATGAGCTATTGCTCTCGCTTGCATGACAGAAGCATGCAGCTTAGATTATTTTACATTTTAACTCGCCAAATTGGCAGAGGCTTGAACTCATCTATCGTGTGGTTGTTGAAGCATTAATTTAAGTTAATCTTAATAATTCAGAGGAATGAATATTTCTGAATTTCAAGCTCAACTGCTGAATGACCTGCCACTTAATATTTTGAATCAGAAATGATCGTAATTAAGGCGCGACAAGGAGTTGCTTAACAAACTTTGGAAATACAGTTACGGTTCTTCGTTGGTATAATCTTTGAGTCATTAATAAGGCTTAGTCCAAAGTTAGAGCTTTTCAACAACTATCCTGAAACATTTTCTATTTAGACATGACACAAAATTTGAAGTGCTTTTGATTTTAAGTATATTTCATGTCAGACTGCACTAGCAGCGACGTGGGAGAACTTTTCATCATGATAGTGGAAAACTTGCAGTACCGCTCAAAACTAGCGTATTTACCCGTGTATAAGTCGACCCCATCATTTTTGATCGCAAAAAAAGCAATTTCTTAATTTATTTGTTAAATGTTCATTGGACACTAATCTTGTGTTCTTCGATTTCTGGAAATGTGGATACACAAAAAAATCAGGGCCTCAATCGCTTAATAGTTTTGTGGTTCAGCAGTTGTTGTATATGTGGGCATTTTGTCCTTGAGTTTCGAAAAAGTTCTCAGAAAATCGAACATGTAAACCTCAAACTAACCTGTTTCGTTGTTCAAGGATAAAGGGCTTTAGAGGATGAGCACAACGTCACAAAAGCTGGAGTCAATCTTTGAAAATAACTTGCGAACAATGCGAAAATGTGCAAGGTTTAATTGGTCCTTGACTTATAATTTCTCACATGACAAACAAAACAAAACTCATAAACCAAACAAGACAAAGTTTGTAAAAGCATTTAAATCAGCCAGGTTTGTATAAAGAATGAAAAACAATCATTACCAACCAGCATTTTCAGGCAACACGAGTAACGATGCTTGCACACAAACACGAGGTATTGTGCTAGGTATTGTGCTAAGTCGTTGAACGATCGCGTTCTAATTGAAGAAACAGAAGTACTTTTTAGAGCTTAATTCTGCACGAAAATTTCCAGTGTCTATTTTTTGATATTTGTGCTTGTGAGTATCTTCAACATTTAGAGTTGGACAAATCCTTTTTCATTTCAACTGGAATTGCTTGCATTCATTTTGAAGTCTTTTGTCGGCTTTTGTCCACTGCGTTCGTTATGCCCAAGACAACATTATTATGTTAATTTTGAATGAATTACCTAGCTGGAACTTGGCTCAAAATCTTTGACCCATGTATAAGTCGAGGGTGGTTTTTGGAGCTTCTTTTGAGGCCATAAAAGGTCGACTTATACACGGGTAAATACGGTATTAGTGCATTTGCATTGGGTGATACCTCGTCTTTGCCGATAGTGTTTACCGCGAAATCACCAAGGTTGGACGAAAACCGCAACCGAGGCAAAGACGAAAGCGACCGAACGCAGCGGCCGACTTAATTGTGGTAATGTGCCGCAAGGAAACAATGGTACTTTGCAAGGCATTGTTTAATGTTATCACACCTACACACTGTAGCTCCCCAAGGTAAAGAATGAATATCCAAACTGTTTTTTACAGCACCGATGCAACACAACTGAAACACAACAACACAACCCCCTGTCATGAAAGCCTGTTATGTTCATCTCATTTTGCCATGACAGCTGAAAACAGAGAATGTTGATAACCTTTCATCATGCCTAATTCTTACATCTTTATGTTTAATAATTCGTACGCTTTTCGCTATCATGATGAACGGTTCTCCCAAAGGGGTAAAAAGGACATTTCTTTAAAAAAAAAGTGTGGTTTATTGCATAACTTAGCCGCCAGTGCAGTCCGACAGGAGATATACAATGTATTTAGAATCAAAAGCTCTTCAAATTTTGCATCCTGTCCAAATAGAAATGTTTACGGGATAGTTGTTGAAAAGCTCCAACTTTGAACTAAACCTTATTAATGATTCAAATATTATACCAGCGAAGAACCATAACTGTATTCTTCAAGTTTGTTAAGCAACTCCTGACCACTCCATGTCGCGGGGTGTCTACAAAATGAAGACCCAAGACCCAAGAACAACGACCCAAAACGTGCTGAAACGCATTGTTCGGCGCTAAAACAAAAAATCGATAGGGTCTTTGTTTTGTAGAAATGCCCCCCTCAAACTTCAAAACAAAGACCCTCGCTAAAGTGCTTTATATCACACTGAAACAAAATAGATAGGGTCTTCGTTTTGTAGAAATGCCCCCCTCAAACTACATGTAGAAAATGAAGACCCACGCTAAAAAGCTTTATTTTACGCTGAAACATTAAAATTGATAGGGTCTTCGTTTTGTAGAAATGCCCCCTTCAAACTACAAAACGAAGACCCTCGCTCGATGCTAAGCCAAATGAACTCAAGTGGCTTCATGCCAGCCTCAAACTACTGTTTATGTCACGCAAAAAGAAACGAATGCTTTTAGTTAAAGGGCTTTTCCATATTATACGAAGGCTCACAATAACAAAGAAAAGACAAATATTTTATTTCAGACATTGTTTTTATTCATCTTGAACAATAATACCAACTTTATTCATTCAATACAAATGAAAGGGAGAGATAGCAGAGGTTATCCCTATACGAGGGTATCCGCCCTGATGCTATTGATCAAGAGTCGATTTTGAGGAGGGAGGAAATCGGCGTACCCGGAGAAAAACTCTCTGAGTCAGATTGATATCGACTGAAACTCAGCCCACATACGACCTTCAGGCCAGGTTTTGAACATGGGTCGCAGAGGTGGGAGGCGCAGTTGATAACCACTAAGCAATCCTGATAGTGATAGTGACATTAACAAGCATTAGGTTCTCCTGATAGTGTTGCACATGGCACCTGTCATCTAACAGTTCTTCTTACCAACAGTATTCTATTCAAAAACGTTCGTATTCATGCTCAGTTGTGATAATGCATGGGGAAAAATATTGATCAGCGATCTGGGCCAAACTGGTATTTATCATAACAGTGACGTAAACGCCCGTGAACTTGTCGAGTTAGGTGAAAAAAAAATTGTTATTTTAGCGTATTCCAACTTTGCATATCATTATGAGTTTTACATTGGAAGAGCTTTTTTTTATCTTGCAGTGGAATTCAAAGATTTATTTTTAAAAATTTGTTTATTATGGAGAGTTCATTAAAACTGATAATGACGTTGAAATGGCAACAGAAATTTCGCTCAACAATTATTGTTGTGAAACGGATCAGTGTAGCGGCTAACATTTAAACGTGTGCCAGGGCTGGTAACTTAAGCCTGGTTTTCACTAGTGGCGCAAACACAAGCGCAAACACAAGCACAAGCATAAGTAGTTTATGCTATTGAAAACGAATGTTGACATAAGCATTAAATAACAACCACGGCATCTGCCATTTTGTTCAAATGCTCAGACGCGGAGAATCTGGAACGAGTGCTTTAATTGGTCAGACCCACAAGTGCAAGCATAAGAGCAAGCACAAGGAAAAGGAAAAATTTTGATCCTTGCGCTCAGGCTTGTGCTTATGCTTGCGTCAACTCTGTTTCCACGGTGAAACAAGGGCTCTTATGCTTGCGCTTGCTTCGCTATTGAAAACCAGGCTTTACATTTTTCGGTAACCGAACGCAAAGCGCAGTAGGTCTGTGGAACACAAGGCGATGTCATCTTCGTCAAGTCAAGTAATTTTGATTATGTACTATTTCTGAGCGCACATTTTCAGAAAAAATCTTTTGAAAAATTTGTTGCTTGGTACAATACAAGCAAACCATGTAACAAGGCTTTGCTCGATCTTTACTCTCACACTCGAATTTCCCGCGAAGCGCATGTTTCCTTACCTGGAACGCCAGATATCCCTTATGTCATTAGCTAGCGGCTTTTCGTGTCGACACCTCTTTCTGAAGTTGTGTGACATTTTGAGTTCGTCTTTCTGGGAAATTCCTCCCCTTTGAACAAAATTATAGGGTATATGTGCAATTGACTGATTTCCGAGAAATTTGGCCAGATTGAAATAAAGCGCTTTTAGCAAGGACCTTCATTTTGTAGTTTTGAGTGGGGCATTTCTACAAAAATTTTATATAACCTCATGGACCCCAAGAATGGAACGTCATTTGGATAAACAAGATGGCCAGTGAAAAATAAATATCTGGAATCTTTAACCCATTGACTCCCAGGGGTTCCCCATTGACGAGTAAAATCGCCTGGCGTTAGACAGAGTAAAATAAAATACTAAGTCTGGCCGGTTTCGTCCGGTTTGGACGTCAAAGGTTTAAGGTGACGAGTAATGGTCTTCGACGACAATTTCATTTTTCGCCATTGGATATCAAGTGAGCTTTGTTTCTGAAATTTATTTAATTTCATATGCTTTGTGACACGTGTTTGCACGCACACAATTGAAATAGGAAGGGTTTTTTGCCTCTAATAGTAAATATGTTGTTTGATTCGCTGGAAAATATTTTGTGAGATTTCCTGCCTTTATGAATTTAACATGTGTACTTTTCGAGCTCAACAAATTTGCATCCGTGGGTTGAAATGTGATACGGGAAGATTTTTGTGGTAGTGCACTGTAATAGCAAAATTGAACGTAGCAAAAACCTGCCAAAGTGTTTTTTGCTGATGGTAACTTTTTATATTTGCAGTTGATGGAAAAATATCTTATTATGGATTGACCGTCCTGAAAACTCCATTCTGCTCTTCCTAACAACTGTGTATCAATATTATTTACTTTTGCATCAACATTTGTTTTGCGTAAAGCAAGCTAACAAACTCTGTACCTTTCTTAGTTCGCATTTTTGAGTGTTAAAATAGAATTTTTGGTCCTATCCTTCTGTTATGAAGTGGTGTGTTTCTTAGGTTACCCATCCAGATACTAACCCGGCCAGAAAGGGCTTAGCTTCAGTGAACTTTTGTATTATAAAGCTGTTAGACGCTCAGAGTGCACGCTTAAACTTGTGGTGAAAAGAAGTTGTGAGGGAACTTGAAAATGATCAACATGTCAGCCCAGAAGCCCATGTTTCTTGATTCCCTTATATTTTCTTCAGTCCTTCTGAGTTTAGTACTTTGCTAGCAACCACACGTCTTCTCAGGGGGCTATTTACTTAAGACTTCTACCATGGCAGTACAATGATATACAATACCCAAACAATATTGTGTACTATTAGAGCTACATATTCTGCAAAGACAACTTGAATCTCCTGGAAGACAAAACGCAGCTCAGTTGGCAATATGTGACCGTCCAGGGGAAAACCAACAAAAAGGTGATGACACGGCCACGCTATTTTAGCACGCTAGACAAAAGAAATTTTCTTTAACACGGGAGTGCAGTGTCGTAATGCACGCCTCATTAAAATTTTCTTGTGTCTGATACTACAAGTTGTAAACAAAAGAGCGTGTTATACCAAACAAAAGAGCATGTCAGCAAAAGTAAAATAGAGCACCGCGTAAAAAGACACGGAGTGAGTGAAATTGCATGACAGCTGTGCCAAAACGCTCGCTAAAAACCAAGTATAACACCCTACTTCCAAAGCCGAGTGAGGGCCGACTTACCTGCGGAAATAGCTGCAAAATCCCGCAGAATACAGTATTGTGCAAAAGTAATGCAAACGTATTTCGCCGAAATTTGCGGCTTTTCCTGGCTTTTCGACGAAAAATTATCGAATTTTCGATGGAAGCGAATTTTCAACGAAAAGTCATGATAATTCTCAAGGCCTATTGTTTCCAACTACGCGAAATTTCGAACAAAAATTCCCTTGGAACGAAAATTGACTTTGAATTTTCGCGCGAAAAATCGCTCTGTTCGATAAACGACCTCAAAAAATTGAGCGAAATTTTGCTCCTTATTTTCTCTTCTCGAACTTTCCCCTCGTATTTTCTGCACAAAAATTTGCCAAGTTCGAATTTGTCGCGATGATTCTTTTCTGCCTTCATTTCACAATGTGTAAGTTCTACGACAAACTCTTGTTTGTGAAGCAATCGCAGTTTTTGTTGTGTGAGGCAATCATTTCTTTTTCGTTGGAAGTAGCCGATTAAACTGTCGGATCATTGAATCTATTTTCGATACGACTTTATTTACGCTAACCCTAACGCGTTTATTTACGCGTACATACGCTTCTTCAGCGATGTTGTTGATGGCGGCCGCCGATTCATGTCACAAAAATTCGCTGCTTCGAATTTTGTTATCTCGAATTTTCGTTTGGTTACCTCGAAAATTCGTTACTTCGAATTTCGCTATCTCGAATTTTCGAGAAAGATCGTGAATTTTTGGCTTCAAACCCTACGAAAAATCGATCGAAAATTTGATGACTTTTCTTGGAAAATTCGCGAGAACAAAGGACGAATTTCGACGAATTTCGTTGCATTACTTTTGCAATTTTATGGTGCCTGTAACATGCAACACGCCACGCTAAAACAAAAGGTTTGGAGTGTCTCAGTGTGCACAACAAAAGCCACCGTGACATCTATTGTGTTACTCATTAAATATGCGCATATGCCGCGTTGTATGTCACGCTCAGCGTGCCGTGTCATGCACGCGTGCCCGTGTCATCACCTTTTTTGTTGGTTTCCCTGTGGGTGGTCACATAATGGAAGAAAGCGGTGTGTTACTGCACTACCACACGTACGCAATGCGTGCCTATTTTTTCTCAAGCTGACAGGAATTTTTTTTTCTGACAAATGATTACTAGGCTGGTAGCCAGGTTTTTAATCTCAGAAAAAGATCTGTTTCGTCGTATAAACGTGGGAGCCAAAGGGCCTCTGCTAGCACGACTTCTGGGTGGCCCTTAAATGGTCTTAATGACCCCCGACTTGAAAAAATTGCCTGGAACGCTGCAGTTCAATACCACCCAACTCAGTCCCTTCTGTTTTTGAGTAACACATACCACAGGCAACCCAGTGTACGCTGATGGAGCATCTAGTTTAGCTTTCGAAGAAGAGATACATACAATGAACCTGTGCCCAGTTCACCTTTTTGACCAACATCACATGGTTTTACAATAAGAGTATCTAAAAGCTCAGCAAAGCGTTCCAAGTCATTTGCATTCCCTACACGTACTCCACGGAACTTGTCTGATTCTTCCAATCTGTTGGAGGTGTTGAGAAAAGGTGTTAGAAAATTATGTACTGAGCCGTTGAAAAATTTTTTTTTTTTGGAAAAACCGGTTGGGAAAGTTCATGCAAGCCATTCTAGGTGTTGAGAGTAAACAATCATTTATACTTTCCATCATAGAACATTAAACGTCGAGTAAGTAACTCTTTGTCTTTACAATTGTAGCTACAATTTGATACTGTCGAAGTCACTTTTGTTGATCGATAGAGTTATGTTAAATGAAACAAATAATCATAACGTGACATGTCATTTTCCAGCGATGCCATCGATCTGTTTGCAACAATGTCACACCATGTTTATTTGCTATTTCACAGAGACGAATTAGCGGATTTCTTTACTCCCTCCATCCCAAATCATAAAAATGATCATTCTGTGAACTGAAACGAAGTCATCAATATCTTTCGTTTGCTCGAAGTCAAATTTGCAGTATCCGAAGCGTGAACTGTATAATTTATTGTTATTCAGAAATTTGCATGTGCTTTAAGTCTGCAGAACAAAACCTCAAAAAGTAAACTCATGTACTGATCCTCACCACATTACGTTTTTGTATTTATTTGTGATGTGATGTCACACTATCGTCACCTCAAAATTTGCATCCGCTCCCGTTGTGTTCTTAATTTGAAGTACTGGTCATGCGTGACATAAACTGACGCGTCTTGACATAAGTTGAGCATTGACTCTTGTCACCTCTGAGATACTCAGAGTATTCTTTTTTTTATGTGCTAATTAGACTCACTAGTCTCTCTCTCAAGCAACATTTCTTTTGTATTTTGTACATGCAAATGAGGCTAGTGAGTCTAATTAGCACATAACAAAAGAATATTTTTTTGGCCGCCATTTATGCATTCGGTCTATAGATAGCAAGTTATGGATGCCGCTAACATATGAGACCATTTCTTTCAGAGGGAGTAACCTCACTGGTATGGGGTCACAAATAATACTAAAAGCCTTCAGTAAATAAAAGTTAAGCATTTTCTTCCACCGATCCCTTCGCCCGGAATTCAACACTGATCTCTCCACCACATGCATGAAAATACCACGCTATTCGGGAGAACTAACAAGGCAAATGGCTGACTGTTTAGTTGCCCTTGATTATTTGCATGGCTCTCGTTTTACTTTAGCGACATGCTTTTCTCTGATCGATGGCTTCCATACATCTTTATACAAACATGACATACACACACAGCTGACAAGTACAAGTACTTCCTTTAAGTACAAACCAGGTGACGTCCATGTTGTTTTCTGATAGCGGTGAACAACATGACTCGGTCCGTTCCTTGTGCTTTATTTTCACTCAAATTTGATTGTTTTTATTTCAACTTTGGGGTTTAACAATGAAGGCAAGTGTTGTCAGTCCCAAGAATTTAGGAAATCAATTAAAGATAAGCTTTTAAAAGGTGTTTTAAGAGTTGAGTAACTTCTTTAGGTAGCTGCAAATGCACAGCATTAGATTTCTGCAATGTTGCAAAAAAACAAAGAACCTTGTTTTGCCAGAGCACTTTTTTCAAGAAAGGAAATCAAGTTTAAATCTAAACCTTGGATATCCTCTGGCCATCAATATTAAGAATATGTTTTATAAACTATATACTAGAAACTGTACAAATTGAGTCATTCAATTTGTATGTATAGTGAGAAGATTTACTATGATGCCTATTTTACTTATAATAATAATTCTAATATGGAAAAGATTTGGAAACTAAGGTGTAAAGGAAATTGTAGCCTTAAAACTATCTGCTAATATCTCCCCCTCTAAAATTCTTACTTCTATATAGCTTGCAAATGTTGGTAAGACTTAAGTCAAGCTTTCCTGACTGTTGATGTTAATTTTTCAACCTTATCTCAGCCATCTTTCTCAACCGTACATCTCTTCAGGAAGTACACAGGGTTGTCACTAGAAAATTTATTCGGTGTATGATCTGAACTGAGTAGGCGGCTGAAGCACGTAAATTATGCTTGTGTAGCAAGCATGGCATGTTTCAACATCATTGACTATCATAATCAGGGTCTGTGTCATCGTGGCAGGGAACATCAACAGTTACATGTAGGTTCAACACAGTAGTAGAATTTTCACCTCTATGGCACACGCAAAGATACTAAGATATGGGCGAAAATAATTTCCGCGCATGCGAAGAAGTGCAGCAGGATGGAGGTTTCCGTCGCTGAGGGGAGGTGGGTGGGACAAGGGTGCTCTGTAGCGACCTCTTGGGGCATGAACGCATAACAGGGCGATTACAAGTGTGGAGGTCGAATAAATACTCTGCTCAATACCCATGGGTATTACGATGGTCTCTAGAGAAAACGCGTGCTAATTTACGTATCGCGCGTGGCCAATTCGGCGCAATCATATCAATGAAAATAGTAGTAGAATTTTCATTGTAATGCTGCACCTCTATGGCACACGCAAAGATACTAAGATGTGGGCGAAAATAATTTCTTACTTAAGCACAAATTGCCGCAAATAACCCAACATATACTTCAAGAGACTCACATTCCTCCCAATCTCAGAAGCTCAATTTATTCAAAAAGGGGGAAGATAGATACAATGTTTCAAGGGAAAGCGAGGGAAAGTCCTTCGAGATTATTACGAGCTCGAAACTCGGCCCCCAACGATTCTGCAGGGGAAATATTATCCCTCCCCTTAACAGAGCCCTGGGCAAGAAGAGAAGCCGGGAGCGACAACTCCATAACTTTGGGGACTTGAGAATAATATTGAGCCGTCTGCACGCTTTTCCATCCAACGTGTCTAGCCACTTGGTCATCTGAGGCACCAAGGAGGGATAGGGTTATGGAACAACCACTCCTAAAACTGTGCATAGTTTCGCCCTTGTGAAGTTTCAGAGTCGTGAGATGGAGGCGTAGGCGGTTAGCTACAGTAGAGCCAAGGAAAGGCTTTGTGGAGACACGGCCCTTTGGGTCAGTGGCACGGAACAAAAAGCCCTCCCGAAGTTTGATATTCATGAGGTCAGCCAGCTTAACATATGTAGTGAGGTTTACGACTGGACAGACTATGCTGTCGTGAGGGCATTTCTTAACAGCAAAGATATTGGAGTCCTTTCCTCGAAGCGTTTTTCTGAACTTGTGGTGAAACAATAAGCCTTGTTTTCCAGGAAGCAGGAGAACCTCTTTAGTAAAAACACGGCCGAGGTCAGATGCTCTGTCACCGGAGTAGAAATCTAGGCAGAAGAAGGCCAGATCACGGCTCATGATGTACCTTTCCAGGGGGGATATGGATGGAAGAAATGTCTGCTTATGGAGGTAATAGCAGAGTTTAGAGAACTTGTCGAAGAAAAAAGGCACGGCTTGGCGAGGCGAGACTCTTGCTTTTGCTTGTTCCTCGGAGATAGAAGCGAGGTATTCCTTGACAGACGGATGAGCTGCTGGGTTACCAGGAGATAACCCTGACCACACGCCAGACCGGCCAAGAGAATTAAAAATAGAACGCAATTTCCCAATTGTGCTATCAACTGTACCAGCGGCCAATCTAGAGGGGCAGCTACATTTCCGCTTGGAATGAGGGCCAAAATTAGGACAGCTAGGCACGTGAATCTTGGTTTTCCCCTTAGAGTCCTTCCATACGAGAAATCTGATGAGGTCTTTTGGGGAAGCAGAGATGGGAGACTTAGGGGTAGGGAGAGAAGACAAAAAGGACTCCAGTTCCAAATGTAATTTACATTTCTGTCTTTCATATGGTTTGGCAGCTCTGGCAGATTGAAGACAGGAGATTCTGCGATCAATCGCAGGCAGATCAAGGGAAACCCTGGCAGTGCTAGACGGGACCGAAGGGGGAGCGGGTTGAAATCCACAATTTTGGCAAAAGTTAAAACCACAGTCGTTGGCGTAAGAGCAGTCAGGACACGAGGAGGCAGGCTTCCAAATGCGTGGAACATTCGCGGGAGACTAAAAAGAGGAAAAAATGCAAAAACAAATGGGCTTAAGCACTTTAATGAGGAATTACACAAATAATAAGAACAATATAAAACACCGAGGGTCAAAGCTCTGAATATAAGGAAAACGCATTCTCTTCTATGTTAAGAATTTAAACCGGGCAAATTCGGAATACCCATAAGTCCCATTGAAGTGGCCTAGATTCAACGCTGGTATTTGTCGGGAAAAGCAGAATGTTGTGATATCCTTTGGAACCCAGCTTGAGAGACTCAACACAGGACGAGACGAGAAGCGGCCACCGGTATTTTCTTGGACGAAGGTCTGGTACTACAATCGTGTAGGGGCAGCTTTGAGATGCGAGGAATCTAATCAGGGGGCCGACAAGCACGAACGGAGGAAACACATACGCACTGAGGGATGGAGACAGAGTCTGCGAGAAAACGTTGACACCGAGAGCCTGTGGTGAGGGTGACGGTGCAAAAAAAGGGAGTGCCATACCAGAAGAATCTTTCTGGATATTTGCGGATGTAGCCATAAGATCGATGGTGTGTGGGCCAAATGCTCGTTGTACAATGAGCCAAGACGCAGGGCTAAGCGTGCAGTCCCGATCTGAGGGAATGCGAGACGGAGAATCTGCCGGATTTTGTTGAGAAGGGACAAAGTGCAAAATGACTTGCAAATTAGCAGATAACGTTAAATGGAAGATTTCTTTAAGAGCGTTGTTAACGCGGGTGTTCCTAGAACCGTCCTTTCTCCAGCAAGCAACTAGGGCCGCGCTGTCAACGAAACAATCAACTCTAGCGTTTGAGATCAAACCAGCAACATTTTGCAGAACATAGAGAAGGGCCAATGCTTCCTTTACCACGATGGGTAGGTCACTTTCGGACAGATCCCAATGACCGTGTAATTCTTGCCGAGGTTGGTCGGGAAGTCGAAGGATGCCACCCCAACCAGAGTCCGAAGCATCAGAGAAGACATCCAACTGGAAATGTTTTTCGTCTTTCCAAGGCAAAAACCCAGACCAAGAATCAAGGAAACGCCAGTGCTCGAACTCCGCCTTTAATTCGCGGGAAACGGGAATAGCTCTTGGAGACTTAGATGCCCTTGACATCGCGAGGCAGGCCACACGAGAAAATAACCTGGCGGCAGGGACGACAAGTGTGAAGGAGTTGATCTTGCCCACAAATTTCTGCAGTGACTTCAAAGATACTGTCTTGTGGCTAAGTAGATCTTCCCTCAGTGAAGCGAATTTAATCTTCTTGTCGGGCGGCATCAAGAACGCAGTTTTAACAGAGTCTGTGATATACCCCAGAAAAATAGGCGATTGTGTAGGTACAAGAGTGGACTTTTTAAGACCAATGAAGTAGCCAAGATCGATGAGGATGTAACATGCGATATAAAGGGCTGCTTGAGCACGCTGAAAGTCAGACCACAAACAAGGAGGGGCATTACGGCGGACTTGAAGTTGCCCAAAATGGCGGTCGTCTATGTACTGGGAACAGGGTACGCCATGAGAACAAATATAACTAGTAGCAACCAGACCAACAGAATGATACAGGTACGCGCTAGCCTTCCAACCAAAGGGGAGGGTATTAAAAACGAAGAACCAGCCACTCCACTCAAGTCCAAAGTAGGTCCAACTTTCTGTTGAAAGACGAATATGGTCATAGCCACACTTATCGTCGCAAGTGGCTTGAAAATTACCCTTGTGAACGTATCGGGGAAGGTCAGTAATAAGATCCAAAGAAAAAGGGAGATCTTTGATCCACAGATTGAGGAATCTCTCGTCGTGGCACATGCGAGGCTTAGATGGCTCCACAGTGATCGGCATAACCAGGTGAGGGGGTGACACTTCTCCAACTTTCCCACAGACAGACAAGGATCCATTGGCGACCCGTTCCAAAATAGTGTTAGATATAAATTCAGAAAAGGCTTGGCAGCTTCTGTTGTCGGGGAAGAGAGCGCGAGGGGGTAAAGGGCTGCTATAAACTCGACCTTGAAAAGTACCCCTAAACTCAGTGAAAAACTCTTTTACATCTATACCAAACTCCAGGTAGCGAAGAAATGCTGAACGGTTGGGGGAATCTTGTAGGATCTCTGACCACATAGGAAGGCTGTGGTGGATGGAACCTGGGATGAAAAACGAGGGGTCACGAAAACGAAGAAGATCAGGAGAAGCGTGGAACTTTCCGGACGCCACCATCCGGGCAGACGGGAGTGGACCGGCCCAGCTGGCAGGCTCCCCTTTCCAGTTACACCAAATGGGTGTGGACCTAACAGATTCTTGAGCCCTCTTTAAATGAAGGTCAAATAATTTAGGAGACACCTAGAACGAGCAAGGCAAAAAGAAAAAGGGGAAGTAAACAACTACAAAAGCAAACAGGTATGGAAAAGGGGAGCCACCAACTAGGCCGATCCAGGGACCCCGTCACAGACAGAGTATCGGGTATTGTTTAGAAAACCCGTCCCAGATCGACCAAATTGATAGCAGAAGTGCCCTAAAGAGACGATCCCGGAGTAAAATAAAACACATCTCATGTCCAAGTACAAGTTAACATTTATTCAACAAATCATAGTGACAAAAGCAAACAAAAACGGCTTAGTTCCTTGGGCAAAATCTAGCAATATGGCCACGCCTGCGACAATTGAAGCATGTAGGCGGTGGACGCGGAGCATAGCTAAAATCAGAAGACCTCCGGGAGAAACCTGGACCAGGCGGACGCGGAGGCATACTGGGCCCCCATGAAGCGGAAGGGCGCAGGGACTTCTGGATAGCTTTCGCCCGTTCAACATCTTCTTTGTCTCCGACCAACTTTAATAAAATGCTTTGGAACTGCAGCTTGCCCAGGAGGGGAAGGCATTGGCGTAGAATCGTGCTGAGACGTTTAGTCCTGGCGTTTGCAGTGTCCCGTGCCAAATCTACCAGCGATTCTAATCCAGCAAGAGCTTTGTAGGGGTCGAACACCGGGGGAGGCTTAGCAAGCTCTTGTTGAAGTGACAAAAGGGCAGCCCCAACGGAATTGGACGCGGACGTTCTTTTTAATTCCATAAGCTGATTTTGGAGTTCTCTAATGGTCATCTCAGCCTGGCGAAAAGGTCAAAATAAAATTGAGGTCAGGAAACAAAGTAGCGCAAGGAGGAAAATATTTACCACAATTGAGCATACTGAGACAACAACAGTATCGGACAAAGGGGATAAAAATATCATGTTTACGCTCTAGTATTACACGCACATTACATGCGGAGATCAAGCGCCCTACACGCACCGACCCAACAAATGCGCGTAACCGATTACACGCGGCAGTACTAAGTGAAAAATTACACAACGTCGTTAAACTAAAACTCGTGAGGTGCGAAAAATGGAAACAAAATATTAACAGAGCATGTAGGGAAAACAACACCGTGTCAACTCTTACGCCTCTGACCGCAAAAACATTTTAGATAGAATCGACCGGTACGCTAAAACTGGCTTTCCGCCTTGCAGAGAAGGTTATATAATTTATTCATTTATTTACTCATCTACAAAATTCGAGGCAAAACGTGCCACCAAAGTATACCAAAAGGCGACACACGCCATGAAAAACAAACTTGGTTAGCGACACACGGTAAGGAAACAAATTTTAAGGTGACAGTTGCCGAGGAAAGAAACTTAGAAGGCGACACATGCCAAAAACTAGTTAAAACGGCGACAACACGCCATGAAAACAAAGTTGTAAGGCGACACACGCCGAGAAAACCAAACTTAGAAGGCGACACACGCCATGAAAACAAACTTAGAAGGCGACACACGCCAAAAACTAGTTCAAACGGCGACACACGCCATCAAGACTAAATTGAAGGCGACACACGCCATGAAAACAAAGTTGTAAGGCGACACACGCCATGAAAACGAACTTTATAGAAGGCGACACACGCTATGAAAACAAACTTAGAAGGCGACACACGCCAAAAACCTGTTCAAACGGCGACCCACGCCATCAAGACTAAATTGAAGGCGACACACGCCATGAAAACAAAGTTGTAAGGCGACACACGCCATGAAAACAAACTTAAAAGGCGACACACGCCAGGAAAACAAACTTGCAAGGCGACCCACGCCATGAAGCAAAGGCGACACATGCCACACATTTAAAAAGTGGACCACGAAGCGAGCAAAAAACAACCACAGTAAAGCGAGAGAAACCAGCTTACCTCTTCAGCGGGAGCAACCGGGTTATCGCCGGCAGCAGGAACTTCGGCTGCAGCTGCGGCTTCGGCAGCGGGAAGAGCAGCCACCAAAACATCTGGAGGAATAGGAACAGGAGCTTCGGCCATAAGGAAATTAGGCTCAGCGACAGAAACGTGGAAACGAAGGCAAAAAAGGGGGTGCTCTGTAGCGACCTCTCGGGGCATGAACGCATAACAGGGCGATTACAAGTGTGGAGGTCGAATAAATACTCTGCTCAATACCCATGGGTATTACGATGGTCTCTAGAGAAAACGCGTGCTAATTTACGTATCGCGCGTGGCCAATTCGGCGCAATCATATCAATGAAAATAGCACTTGTATTTCCACCTCTGATTCACTGGAAGCAGATTGAAAATTGGTAAGTAGTGAGTCTGTTTTCAGGCTAGCATCGGCTATTTCAGTGGTGTCACTTTGTATCTGTGATGACACTAAAGATTCACTGGCAGATGGTTTGTGAGTGTCTTCATTTGCTTGCTTCCGTGCTCATTAAAAGCAGGTAGAGTCAAGGGATTGAATATTGAAAAGGCATTGACAATTGGGAGATCACCAT
>NC_090892.1:31307477-31312477 GCF_036669925.1 Montipora capricornis
AAAAGCAAAGAAACTCTACTGGCTTTTACTGGGTTTTACAGTGTAGGTCTTCATGTGGCATCCCACATGAAAACGTCTGGCCCGGAAGTTGACACAATGGCTCTTTCTGTCAGACACTGTGAGCTTATATTAAAAGTATTTGTAGAAAATAATTAGGTGGTAAAGTTTTTAAAATCGACTCTGCTTATTGAAAGCCTTGACAACAGGATAAAAGGAAAATCTCTAACGTCCCTAAAGTTCCAAGTTTCCAAGTTTTTAAGATCAATGATCAAGTTCCAAGGAGTTATATTTGAAGACCCATAAACATACATGTAGGATAATTTTGAAGAGAGAAAGTTGGTATTAAAACAAGAAAATATACTTTGTGTGGGAAGGAGTTGTGATGCACCATGAGCAAAATAGATATTTGAAGATAAATAATTATTGCTAACCATCTGTAATGAAATATGCAAGCAGAATCACATACATTATCTTTAGATGACTCCCAATTATTCAGAAAATAATAATTTTCATACTGTCATTCTTTCCCCTGAAAATTATGCTTGATGACCCATTGTAATGGTTGCAAGAATATACATGTATAATGAAACCAGAAGTGTGGTTTTTTTGTGTTAGTGAAGTGCACTACACACTATGTCACCAGGTTTGTAAGAGTGAGTGATTGAGTGAGTGAGTGAGTGAGTGAGTGATTGTAAGTCCGTAGTGGCAAACAGGCCCGTAGCATGTGCATGACTTATGGACGTGGAAGCGAGCTTGAGTTTAAACAATGACGCTGATGAATAAAAAGCAGCTGCTATTTCCAAACTATTGCATTACCTGGTCATAAATAACCTCATCTAGGAGAGCGAATTTTTGACTTTGAAGAAACAATGGTCAACCTCAAGAGTTGGGCCATTGTGATCTTTGTGTTGAATTTGCTCATTTCTTGTCAATCTTTAAAACATTTGAAAGAAAGAAAACCAAACTAACAAAAACAAAACCTGGTGTTTTGCCATCATTTTGACACTGATTTATCCTTTGTTTTGCGAGCAAACATGTGAGGTAAGTTGATCATGACGCCTGCTGAATTTGATGTCACTTTCGATTTTGTGATTAACTTTTGCAGCCAAAAGTACAATAGAAACGTCATCTTCTCTCCCTAAAAACTGTGTATCAATTTTTTTTACTTTTGCATCAATATTCGTTTTGCATAAAGAAGGCTAAGAAAATCTGTACCTTGTTTAGTTCACATTAAAAAAATCACTTCCTTTTTTTCTTCAGATTTTGAAAGTGTGATTCCTTTACACTTGGCTGGCAAAATTTTGAGCTTTGATTTTTATTTAAAGGTTGTTTACTTTGAAAGCAAGTTTTGAACTCCAAGGTCCGCCATTAATCGCGTTCCAAACTGACTGATTGGACATCAGAGGGTTGGATCTAGGGAAGAGTGACGTCATTGACTTACTAGCTTAAAATTTCAGCGTGTAACCGCAGCTTATTATTATTATATGCAAGACACAAGTTTGAAACTCTGAAAGCCGAAACTCTCATGCTGCATATTATTACAGCCGCGTACGAGTCTTTGACGTCATTTTCTCCTTGATCCAGCTCTCTCAAGACTCCAACGTTACTAATGGCTCTCCATGAAATAGGAAACTTCCAGTTTAACAGTTGACTTTTTTAAATCAAGGCTTAAAACGTGAGTCTCTTACTGTTTAGTTGACATAGTTTTGAAATCCAAAGAAAAATAAAATCTTTTGGTCATAGTAGCACTTTAAGATACAATTTTCGGTCCTACGTTTCTGATGGCAAGTCGCATGTTGTGAGGTCACTCATCCAAATACTAACCCCACACGATAGAGCTTAACTTCAGTGAACTTTTGTCTTAGAAAGCTGTCAGATGCTCAGAGTGTATGCTCAAACTTGTGGTAAAAAGAAGTTGTAAGGGAACTTGACAATGATCAACATGTCAGCCTCAAAGCCAATGTTTCTAGATTCCCTTTAATTTTCTTCAATCTTTCTGGGATTTAGTATTTTACTAGTAACCACAAGTCTTCTCAGGGGGCTATTTACCAAAGACATCTACCATGACACTATAATGATACACGGTACCAAAACAATATTGTGTACTATAAGAGCTACATACGCAAAGATCACTTGAATCTCCTGGAAGACAAAACACAGCTCATTTGACAATTATACTTGGCTGTGTTACTGCACTACCACATGTACGCAATGCATTCCTATTTTTTAGCCAATTGCTTGACCTGTAACTAACTATTATTAAGGTTACTGTCAACTTTCAGTAGTGTCTATCGGCAAATCACTCGTTTGGGTTGTTTTCAAAGAAACCCAAGGAAACTATATACTATTGGAAAGCGAATAAAATGTAGTATTTGAAAGTGCCTTTTAACTTTCACGTTTTTAATTGCAGAAAGCGAGCTCAAGCGCTCAAATGCGAAACTGACTTAATAACCCTTGCATTAACATGAACATCCAAACAAACTGCACTATATCACTCAGGAGACAATTAACAATTAGACCCGTAGCCCGCAAGGGCTATGGGTCAATAGCCCATGAGGCGAAGGCAAGTGGGCTATTGACACGTGGCCCTTGAGGGTGAATTGTTTTAGTATCACCCAACTAGTCAGACAGAAAAGGCCTATAATAAAGTTAGCAAATGTAAGTTGAAAATATATTTATTTGGGAATAAAACGAAAGAAAGCGTCACGCTTTTCGCTACTCTAGGACTATTACTAATAGTCCTCTAGTAGCGTAGCCAATCAAAATGCAGCATTTGCATTAGTCCACTAGTTGGGTGATACCAATGTGTATTTAGATACACTCCTGTGACCTTGCTGAGTTTAATGTGTATTTAATGGTTCTGACTTCCAGTTATGTTGCAACCATTTGAGTATGATCCAAAGGAAAAGAGTAAACACAAGTTCATGGTTCAGACAATGTTTGCCCCAGAGGGAGAAATGGATCACGAGTCTCTGGTATGTAATAAAGTAAAAGTGTGTTGTACAATGTATTTTACTCAATCATTGTTTGACATTGCATGTTATAGAAAGGGCTTCTGATAGGGTGCAAAAAAAGTCTGATTATGCAGCAAATTAGGTGGGTTTATTTTAGCTAATTTAAACTTATTTTGTTTGGTCTAAGGGGAGCACAATTCATTTCGTACTTTTCAAGAAGCAATTAGAGCACAGAGAATTAATGATGAAATCATCTGAAGTAAATCATTTCAAATAATTGAAATCAGTGATGGCAAATCTTGCTGATTTAATGTCACGTACAGTCAGGGACGGTGGAGCAAGGGGGCTTGGGGGCTTTCCCAATTTCAAGCAAAAAACAAAAATTGATTAATTCTTTGGCAGATTTGGTTCTTGGGCTGATATTCAGCAACCTGACTACTGCTGATCGAATAAGAAGTATAAGTCTTGTGTGCAAGCAATGGAATTAGGTCGTTTATACTTCTGTGTTTTAGAAGAGAGTTGATTTTAACTGGCAACGAAATCTAACTTTCCTCAACAAGTTTGTTTTTGCTGAAACGAGAGAAGTACTATTGTTTATTTGAGTGAATTCCTCTACTTAAAATGGAATGACCGACGAGATTTCAAAAATTTTCTGGCGAAGAATTCCCCTAGAACCCCCTACAAGTTAGCGTTTAGCGTCTCTGGTGCTTGCTTCTTATCTCTCCCCCACCCAACCTCCAATGAAAAATATGCTCCGCGGTCCCTGAAAGTGTATTAAAATGAGAATAACTTGTAGATTGTATGATGCTTATTTCACAAGTTCATGAATAATTAAGGATGGTGCCTACAGGGTAAGAAAAAAATGTAGAACTCCTCTTGTCCAATGGACGAGTGAGGTTCTGGTTTTACTTGTCCCAACCTCAAGTCTATTTGTCCTTGGATGTAGAGTTAAATCCAAGCTCCGATGTATGATAATGTGTACGAAGCATACTCCTTTCTATTTTGGAACTCAGGTGACATCAACACAGCATAGATGGCTTTTTCTTCGCATTCACCTCATTGTTCTCTGCCAAAGGTTTTATTTTTTTCTTTAGCTGCTTTACATGTACTTCAAAATAGCCTCTGATGGTCGTTTATGCTTCGCTGATCAGCTATCATTGTGCATGTCCTGACAGCGATGAAGAGGGTCTATTAACCCATTGACTCCTGGGGGTTCCCCATTGACGAGTAAAATCATCTGGCATTAGACAGAGTAAAATACTGAGTATGGCCGGTTTAGGAGTGAAAGGGTTTTAATAAATGCACAAATCGATACCCCCAAATTCGTCCTAGTACGCATTGAAATAAAATGACGGGATATTTTTTCCACAGTTCAAAACTATGTGGAAAAAGCAGGACTTTTCAGGTGCTCTTGTTATCCAAAAAGAAATGTGGGGGTAACCGTGCATCTTTTAGAGATAATTAAGCTTCAATTTGGAAAAGTATGCCATACACTGCTTTGTATTTTAAAGCGTTTTACAATATTGTTGATTAATTACCTTCAAAAAATGCGTGGTTACCCTCAATTTTCTTTTTGGATTTCAATAACAATTGTTAAGGTCTGCTTTTCCTGCATATTCAGTAAACCGCGCAAAAATACCTTTGAATTAGTAGGCACCGTCCTTAACTATGGCTTTTCTTTGTCAGAGGGTCTGACCATATGCCTAACACAACAAATTGAAAATAACATGTCATTAAATAACTTTTGAAGCTTACATTAAACATACATATTTTCAAGCCCATAGAGAAAGTAAACACCCTGAACATTAGCTACAGAACTGTACATGTACTGTGCAGTCATGTAATTGAGCATTCCCTGACACTGACTAATTAGAACATTACATGTGTGATGAAATGATCATCGGTTGGTATGGTAAACGATTAATAAGTTTAACCAAGATACATGTACATAAAATAATAATAAAATTTTAATTTAGCAGTGATTATTGCTGTGTTACAGTACAGGCACTTGCATGCACGTAAAATGCGTGCAATATGGCATCTTTA
>NC_090892.1:31319977-31324977 GCF_036669925.1 Montipora capricornis
GATTATGCGATTAGAAAGGCCAATTATGCGATAAATATTGTAAATTATGCCAATTTTTTCTGAACAATTTTAAGCTTGTTTAATTTTCAAGGTTTCAGGATGAAAAAAACACGTTTTTACTGCCCTAAAGACATTTTGAACACAAAGGAACAGTAATGATGAATCTTGATCGACATTAGTAAAAAAAATGAGGTCTTCTGCACTATTGGTGAACCACGATGAAAGTTGAAAGGACACAGCTAACATGCCAAATGAATGATCAAAATTATTTTTAATATTCCTGTATGCTACGACTAGCTTCTTACACTTTGTTTTTGTGTGCAGTATTATATTTCAGATTGCTAATCTGAACAAAGGGCGTGTTTGTGTTGCACCAATTGGCGACTCTTTAAGAATGAGACTCGTACCAGGCCCCCCACATGCAAAATAACACCTTAAACTTCGAATATTTACGAAATTGAAGGTAACAAAGGCTTTTTAGCCGTTTTCCAAGGTAAATCATCTTAAAAATGGCGTATTTATGCAGGAACTCCTAAGAAACTTGTAAATTTATGTTTTATTAATTTTTATGAATTTTGTGCGTTTTTTTTGTGAATTATAGGATTTTTCGTGAATTGTGCGACCGGATGCGATTTGAGGTTGATTGTGCGAAATCGCACCATCGCGTAATATCAGAAGGCCTGATATAAGGATTTCTTTTAACTTTGGAGCTGCTGGGTGGTATTGTGTTGCGAAGGGCAAACACCAGCTCCAGGTCCCCGACAAGTACTTTTGTAAAATACCTCATATGGTAGAACATCTGTTTGACCTTTCGTATGTTCGTTCATTCCAGATGGTTTTTTGTCTTTTGAAAGGATACGCTAGCTTCACTTGATGAAAGGATACAGTAGCATTTAAATTATCTATTGACTTGTACGGAGTGATTTTACAGATCAATGAGTGTTTAAAAGCCAACCAGAACCCTTTTAGCAAAATACATTGTAAAGAATCCTGTGAATTGTGCTATTTTACTGGCATTTGTTTAAACAAGAGCTTTTTACTGTTTCTTTTATGGCAGAAATTGTGGTTAGAAGAATGGGGTGGTGGACTTGATCAAAGCACCAAGCTGGCGAAGCAATTCTTATAAAGTTGTCTGAGGATAATTTCATTAGTGACTAGTGGTGACTTGTGCACGTTTTTTCACAAATAGACGTAACTTTGACCTCACTGAATATGAGACCTCCGAGGGAATGCCAAGTGTTTACTTGAATAGATATCTATGACTTCACTGAGAAATTGCGTTCTAGTACTTATTACAGAGGTTTTGACAACTGAACAGATAGTCAATGTCACCATTTCTTGCGTGAACTTTAAACTTAAATGTAAACATTACAATGTAGTTTTCTTCTTTTTTTAAACAGAGTTTTCTACTTTATGCTTGAAAGCGACTTTGACGAGTGCAAATGTGATCAGAACATACTATCGACGTGAAAATTAACATGTTTCAAAATCAGCATTTCTTGTCGTACATCTTTGAGAGGTTTTAAACCACCACATATTCGGCCCTACATTTAAAACCCAGACTAAGGTGCGGATGAGTGCAAAACACTGTTCTATTTACCTTTTTAGTTCTAAGCTCTGGACTGATAAAAATTATTCAGCAACAACAACCTTGAAGCTCGCTCAATTTTCCCGCCATTGCCCCATTGTCCGCCACATACTGTACTCAAAATTCCTTCAAAACACAATCCTTGTCACATTTGTTGAGACACAGGTGATGCCCTCTGGGTAAATACTTGCAGTTAAAATTTTACTCACCTCAACGAAATCCCTCTAAACTCTGCAGTTTCACAGCCAAAAAGGCTAATATCATCTCGCGTTAGACAGAGTAAAATAGTTTAGGGGTGAATGGGTTTTATCGTGGAAAAACGTAAAAGAAGACATTCTAATGCATGTATGAAAGTTAACAATTTTCTTTATTTTTAACCAAGTAAACGCCTAACATTCATGATAACATGGCAAAAAACATTTAGACGCTAAAGGAAGCACTAATTGTGATTGTTTTTCAAAGAAACTGTGAATTCTAGGAAAAAAAGTTGTATTTCCAATTTAAGACCACACCCAGAATTTTCAGACAATCATAGACGAAAGTAGTTGGGAAGGTTACATATATGTAAAACGTGTATTTCAACCTGCTTCTGTTAAGGCGCAAACAGAATACATGCAGTTTCTCCTTTTCTTGTATACCTGGTAGCTCCCCCCTTCACAGCATTGAATCAGGGGGTGGGGAGAAAAGCGTGGAGGCGGTCAAAAGTGCTAACCCTCCCAACGGTTTTGTTTATGATCGTAGATTCAGAAGTAATTCGCAATTACTGTAAAATAATATCTGACCAACCTTGTCAAATCCCAACTCTGGCAAGTGCTAGGCAGTGAGAATGTTGCAAGTGTATTAAGGCCCGTTTAAATGGTTTCAACATTAAAGGAACTAGGCAGTGGAAGTGTGAACCCTTGGAACTTGTACAATCTTACAGTCAGTGGAAAGATTATTTTTCGTGCATGCCCACAGGGATCGTGTTTTGGGCCTTGCATGTGGAAAACAATATGAAAATGATCCTAATTATGAAGTAAACATTGGCAGCATATCAATGTATGCATTACAGGAATATCAATGTTACAGAGTCAACTTCAATCTGCTGGAAATCACATTAATATATAGATTTAGCCAAGCCTAAAAGCAGAGCCCCTGGGTTGTTTATTCTTACTGCCTGTAGGATTAGCGAAAATAAAAGGCTTTGGAATTGGTTTTCCCGTTTATTGCTTCATTACGTCATTTTATTCCCTGCCTAACTAGTGAATTCCATGGTTAATTTCACTCGAAAAACCAACTGTCACTGTCGAGGCACATCAAAAAATAGTTAGGCAAACAGAGTAAAAAAACCTCTTGTTCGCTCACATTTTAAAGCCAAACAAACCAGCAAACAGATCACAATATGGTCACGTGATATTGGTTAGCGGATACCTTGTTTTGACAGGTGTCAATTGACTATAACATTGATGTCCAATATCAAAGATGTATGCTGTAAACTAGCTAGAGTGTCAGCTGGAGTATTGCCTCCTTGATGAGCTCTAAACTTGAGCCCGTGATACATGGTTACCTGATACTGGTCACGTTGGCATATCTGGAGGGGTGGCCGGTCGTACGGTGACCAAAACCAAGTTTTCTCGCATCAATGGGTAACCATATTTTCTTAACTAGGGTGCTCCGCGCACGCTCTGCTACTAATTGGTAGGAGTAGAATCTACATGTATGATAAGCAAACAGCAAGAAGTACCAAGTCATGCCAAACATCAGAGAAAAAGACAATGGCACTCCAATTCATATTAACCTGGGAATGAAACTGTTGGTCAGTTTTACGAATTATCAGCCTCAACAATATACATCCACATTATAAGCAGATATTGGTTTAAGGCAAATCTACCATCTCTGAACAACAAAAGACTACAGCATGTACTGATACTGATGTACAAAATAAAGCATGGACCTAGCGATATAGCTAAGAAAATTTTGATTTTCAGTTACCACATTTTAATACAGTTAGATCTGGAAAATGTTTTATCAGGTACTTGGGACCATACCTACGGACAAAACTGTCTAAGAAAGTAAGGGAATCTTCGTCACTTGCTATCTTTAACAGAGCTGTGCGTAAGATGGACTTGAGACTGGCAACTGCTTGCATTTATTTTATGTGAACATTGATAGTGTTATATATAAATATAATAGCATTGAAGTGACATTGTCAGTGAGGACCAGGCAAGGTCCCCTGATCGAGGTTGGCAGATTCCCTCCAACTATTTAATTTTCAGCATTTTTTCTCCATCAGGTAAGATAACAATCAGTGGTATTCTTAGTAAAATAAAATTAATTTCTTTGAATTTTGACCATCCCCCTAGTTGTTTGTGCTATTTCGGCCAGGTGAGACAGGAATTTAAATCAACTTACATGACCAATTTTACTCACTTCGCATCAGCTTCATCCATTTGTACCAATTTTTTTATGTTTTTCGCTCTGCAAACAACTAATGTCTGCAATATAACGATTTTAGATAAAAGTAAAATTGCTTTCAATGGGCTCCAAATGTTACGACTTTGGCAGCTATCGCTCGTAAGAAGAATTTTAACAATTTTCAGAGCCGATTTTCTCAAAAGAGTGGCAGTTTATTTTCAGATCAGAACTATTTTTTTATTAGTCCGTCTTGCAGTTTGTACAAGCCTTCTCTTAAGGAGCAAAGGGTGGCAGAGTCGGTTAGTGCGCGGCCTTGGTGCAAGAGGTCCCGAGTTCAATCCCCAGATCTCACATCCTTGTTTCGACTTCTTTCCTTTCAGTGTAGCCTACATTGTAAGCAGCTTTAAATACCCTTAAAACCGGAGCACTGATGGAAAGAGGGGGGTAAAATGAGTGCACCGTCGGCTTCCTGGGAGAATACTCTCTAAAGGAACTTCTGATGTTAAATAAGGTGTACCTTTACCTTTACTAAATCTGCAAACTCCTATTTGGAAAGTTAAATCCTTCTGTGTGAGCTTTCTCGCAACTTAACCTACAATCATAGACAAAAATGGTTGGGCAGGTTATGTAAGTAAACTGCACCAGAGCTGTATTTCAACCCGCTTCTGTTAAAGGCAAAAGAAATAGTTTCACCTTCTCTTAAATAGCCCCCTCCCCCTATTCAATATTGGAAGGTAACAACAATTTCCCACTAAAACCGTTCAGTTTTGCACAACATTGAATCAGGGGGGTCGGGACTGAAGGAAAGAACACATCAAAAGTGCTAACCTTCCCAACGGTTTTGTCTATGATTGCAGTTCATCATTTGTATATTTTGTCGTAATTTGCATAATTGGTGTTTTTTGCGAATAGAGTTTGCTTTTGAGTTGTTACATACGCTATGTGCGCTTGAGCTGTTTCATATTGCAGGTATTTTGTCATGTTGCAAGTTAAAATGGCCGCCTAATTAGCATAATGA
>NC_090892.1:31334977-31339977 GCF_036669925.1 Montipora capricornis
TGTAGTCACTTTCACAACTGCCTGCCGTATGTGGCCCAAGAACATTGAGATACAATGAGAACAGACAATCACACTTTGTGGAAAACTGTAAACTTCATATCTTTAGCTAATATTGGTTGTTTAAGTTGGTACAACACCATCCATTATGAGAATCCTTGATTGTTAACTTTCTTTATTGCACTTAAAGTAATAAATGCCAAGAGATACCTGTTTGTCCAAAAGATCTTACCCCTTGTGACATAAAGCGTCAAAATTATTTAGTTGAGTGACTACTATAAATACCAGAATGCAATGTTTCAGTAGTCACTCAACAAAAGAATTGTGATGCATTACTTAATAAGGGATATGGTCTATCGGGTGCATGTACATGTATCAGTATTAGAGGACTGCTTAAAATGCTTTACCTCTTAAAACAGCCTTCTACAGGTTTAACATCAGTCAATGGTCAATGAGGAACATCTTTGGGGCCAAAAGCTTCAAACCAGTATCAATCAAGACCAGTTAGAGCTACCATCAGTGAAATAAAAACTACGTATTGCCAAAACTAAGGCTAACCCTAGCACTAACCACAAGGGCAACCTACAGGTCAGTGCTTAGGCCTAATCCCAACCTAAAGTTCAAATACATACCTGCTAATATTACACGATGCAAGCCCGTGTTTAAGAAGAGCAACCCAGCTCTGCCATCCAATTAACGGCCAATGCTATTACTGAGCATACTTTCTAAAGTTCTACAGTGTTGTGTTTTCAACCATTGTTTTCAGCATCTTGTAGCCCAGTTGCATCATCTTCAACGTGGCGTCCTTGAAGGAAGGTCCACCACTACCTAACTCTTGGGAAGTCAACCATGATATATTTAAATGGTTACTGGTACAATTAAACTGGGATGAAAAAGTTATCCACAACATATAATATGTATGTTGTGGTTCAAAGTTGTTCTTGGTTTATAATTTTTCAAACCAGTTCATTTTTTATTTTTCTTTGTGTAATATTCATTATCATAATCTGAGGGAAAGGAAAAAGCAAAATTGAACCAGTTTGAAAAAAAATATTTAACCAAAGAGAAATTAAACCATAAGTCACAATGTGTACTCTCTTAGCTATTATATTATCTATTAAATAGCTGGGTCTTTATTGCCTAAGACCATATGCGATGCTCCCCATAACAGGGAGGTAAATAGAAAAAAAAAATTTCAGATTGCACTTAATACAAATAACATTGATCGCTCGCTGATCGCAAAGAGAATGCTAACTGGTATGGCAACTATTCGCTTATACTTGCCGGGCGTGGCGTGGAATTTCCGCTGCGGTATTTAATTGTGATAAACAAGTCTATCACTCACTTCACATGACAAGTGAGAAAACTGTAACAGGGCAACATACTTCTCTCAGGCAAATAAAGTTTATTGTATTGTTGTAATAACTGCTCCCTTTTGTCTTTACTAGTATTCCTTTTTTTATCACTACCACCAGTTTATTGAATGTTCTTCACTGTTCCTTTTCATTTAGTGTACAGTATTTTTTTGTCTTTTAACAGTGGAAAGATGCAGACCAAAGTTCATTTATGGACTCTAAACTTAAATGTGTGTTTGATTTTGTGGACGACCATGACGAACCAACCAGCAGTGGCATAGGAGGAAATGTAAGCCATTTTAGAGTTGCTTTCTGTGCATGTGAAATGCCTCTGCAGCTTGAAATTATTTTTTTGCCATGGTTTTAATTGCTGTGTAAAAGGTGGGTGGCCATGTAAACAAGTCTTTGTGCAGGTTTGCTGTCAGCATTGAATTTTGACCTGTATCAAGGATGTAATTTTCTTGCTTAAGTCACCATCTCAAGAATTGAGGAAGTACGTGGGCAAAATTGAAGTTCACAACAAGTGTAAGATGTACAAAACAAAGCTTTTCCTTGCAGTAAAATTCAATAAATGTGATCAGCTTGTCATAGAAAGTTGGTAAATTCTCTTGTCTTTAATCAGAGAGTATTAAATTTTACCATCTGAATCTTCAAAATTATTATTTCCTGTAAAACTGAAGATACATTTTGATGTTTGCAGTTTTGCCATGACACCACAGTTCAATAAAGTAAGACAGTGTGCAGTTTGTGTACAACAGCCTTTACTTGTACACGTATTGATGTTTTTATATTATGCAAATTTCACGTTTGCAAGTGGCAGCTTACCGTTTCTTTTGTTGTGCAATGCAATACCACACAAAGCAAAAGTATCGCAATGGATAACAAAGACATGCAAAAAATGTATAAAATTATACTCTTATTTACACGCATACACGCATGTATATTGACATGCATGTGCGTCATACTGTATGTGCATATGGTACTGGTATGCAAAGTTTGCTTGTCTTTGAGCTGTACTGTAAACGTTTTTTGTGGGAGAAGAGAGAACATGAGAAAAGTAACCACTTGTACAGTACTGCTTGAACTTACAGTTGTATTAACTTTTTCCACATCATTGTTGCATCATCACCCGGGAAGTTTCCTTTGGTAATTATGTGGCAGGACATGTTTTTGCAGACTGGGGTCTAAAATGTGGCCAGGCTCTAAAGTTGCCACAAAAGAGCTTTGGTAACACCTCACTAATTAAGAGCAAATTCCCACAAAATTCAAATAATTATAGTCCGGTTAAGACTTGAAAATTTAAATTCGCCCCACTTTAGCATATAAGTAGGCCTCAGTAAAAGTGAAAACGTCATGCATTTTCTTTCCTTAAATATTTCGGTATTTCCGAGAAAAACAATATTTTTCAATTTCACGTCCTGGCATCAAGTTAGCGAGTCCCAACCGGGCTGAAAACCGACCATTTTCATTCGCTTTGTGTGTCGTTCCAAAAGATTTTACATTCTAACTATATAAGGATAGGTCTTCCAATATATGTAAAGTTTAGTTTGGGCAAATGAATAAGCACTCGTCAAAAAATTATTCAAATCGTACGGAAAAATCAAAATCACGCCAGTAGTCGAATGCGTGACCAAACATTACCCGTGTATTTATAATTAATGAAATCCCTACATTTCGAAATATCTGCATTACTAAGGCACACTGCAGCATAAATATGTTCACTTTAGCTCGGATATGATATCTTGACTGTCAAACAACGTTTCTCTCCAGTCATTTCTTCAATGGCGTTCCGCTAAGTTTGTAAGATGAGAACCTCCGTAACGGGCATCTGTTTGGTAGATTTAACCTCAAAAAGTGATTTTGCGAAGTCCCTATGCAACCTGTACCTTGGTGGTTCATTGTATTGCTCGATAGAATCACTCAACCTGCTTTGAAGCAGAAATAGCCAGTGACAACGAATAAGCCACATGTATGATTGCTCCGTCTTTCTAATTTGCATATTGTGCAGCATATGGCAAAATTCTTTGCACTGGTTAGGGGTGGGGATTTTTGTAAGCTGAGCGTCGGCCAATAACATGCAACAAAAAAACGCATTTGAATCTCAGTACTGTGGTTCTACGGAAAACGAAATTAGAATTTTTTGTATATTTATTTTATACTATAATTGACCATGCGACAAAAATGTTGGTTTTTTGAGATTTAATTTTGTTTACTTTCCCTAGACGACAGTAACTTAATTAACTAATACCAAATAAAGTAAAGAAAGTCCTTTTTCCCACGAGAAATTTTAACAGCAAAGCCGCTGTTAAAATCATGGCACTAGTTGGTAGTATTTGTTCTCACGATCGACACGACCATAGCAAATTATGCATCAGTCAATTCTAGCCGTAACACCCCCCCCCCCCCCCCCCCGGGCTAATCACAAGACTTCCACTTATGTCCAGGTTTGACCCTAATTAGATGCACGCCCAATTTTGACATCCAACACAAAGTGTCCCTTTAAGTCTAAGCATCTGCTACCTATTTTCAACAATAAGGTAAAGGTAAAGGTTAGCATTATTTTTAGCTTTGGGTAAATGCAGCAGTTAATCTTCACTTAAAGAGCAGCATTTGGGATACACTTTGGGACATAAATTGTCTGTATTCTGAGACACAAGTGATGTTGAAGTTGGCTAGAAGAGCAAGGGGACACTTCGTGACGCTTATTGCAATCCGTGTGCATCTAATTAGGGTCAAACCTGAACATATCTCAAGACTTCAAGGACAACAGGTCGTGTTAGTTGATTCTTATTTTATTTATTTCCTTATATTTTGGTTTGTTTTGAATATTTTGACTAGAATAAGGACAACCCTGTTAACAATGTTTACAATAAAACAATTATCAGTTTAAGAAATGTCACAACTAGTGGGTTCTTATTTATTGTCCTGTCTAACCAAAAAGTATGGCAACAGCATCAGCCTGTATAGAGACGACGGTTTGGCAGCTTTTAACTTAAACCCTTAACAGATCGAAAGAATCAAGAAGGGCTTCTGCCAAATTTTCCGTGAAAACGACTTAAAGATCACAGTCGAAGCAAACATCACTAAAGTAAATTTCTTAGACGTCACCCTTGACCTCCAATCTGGAAAGCACTATCCCTACACAAAAGAAGGAAACATCCCACTCTACGTTCACAAGAAATCCAATCACCCCCCATCCATCCTAAAGAACATACCGGAATCCATAAACAAGCACCTCTCAGAAATTTCTTCTGACAAAGAATCATTTGATAAAGCGAAAGAAACCTACCAAGATGCACTCTACAAGAGCGGCTACATATATAATCTAACCTACAGAAAAACAACTCCAGAAACCAAACACAGCAAGAATAGGCCTAGAAACATCACCTGGTTCAATCCTCCGTACAGCCAAAACGTCAAAACAAAAGTTGGAAAGTGTTTCCTCACCTTAATCGGCAAGCACTTCCCAAAATCACACCCTTTGCACAGAATTTTCAACCAGAACACTCTCAAAATTACTTATAGCTGCATGAGCAATGTAAAAACAATTATCTCCAACCAAAATAAAGCCATCATTAACAAGTCATCAAATCCACCCGCTCAAACTATCAACACTTGCAACTGCCGTGACAAAAGATCCTGCCCTCT
>NC_090892.1:31344977-31359977 GCF_036669925.1 Montipora capricornis
GTGAGGACCAAGAATCAATTGCAATTTTTTTCTTAATTTTCAGGACTTACCTAGTAAAAGTTAAAATTCCAAGTTGCCCACTAGGCAGGCAACCATGCTTTAATTAATTATATATTAAAGAACTTTAAAAATACTGTATCTTTTTGTGGCTTCTGCTTTCCATATATGGAAGCAAAGCCATATGGTCATTGCATTGAGTGAGTGTAACAAAAGAATATGAATGATTTCTGCCGATTTTTACCCAATTGCTACGAATTTCATTCAAAATTAACACATAGTCACAATGTTGTCCCGTCCGGGTCATCCTTGTAAATATTGAGCCGTCCCTTTTGTTAATAAACATCTCATTTCTTGTTGCAAATTCACTTTCTCCTTCTTTAAATTATCTCTCACACAAACGCTTTTGGATATCGATAGATGTTTCAATGATTCCCTTCCTTTCTATAGTTTCTTTAATGGAAGCCACATGCAAACGAAGACTGACTAATTGTTTTGGCTTGACATTTCTTAAAGTTGTGAATTGATTGAGTGAGTGGCTGCTTGAGTTGGAAGGTGTTCAGAGAAAGTCACTTGCCCAAGTGTGCTATGCACACCCATTTCCAAGCCTGCAATCTTGTTCTTTTCTTCATAAATTATTTTCAGTTTTACAGCTTTAGAGAGAAGAAAAATGCCTGATACATATATTTTACAAGAGATACACCACCCATGTTATCTCAAGTCATGCTATTTATGTGTGACAAAAGGTTTAAACGAAAATTTAGGCTAGTTGATATCATGTGCAAGAAATCCATAAATTAATAGTAATTTTTTTTTAAAGGTGGAACTTCAGACTTAACACCCTATCGAAAGAATAAACACTGAAGAATAAACAAAGAATAAATATTGATCCACTGATAGACAGTTTTTAAAAGCTCTGTCCACAATTAAGAAATTGTTGATTGTACACTCATTGGTCTTTTACTAACAAATCGACTTTTATGATTCTGCAAGATTCAATACTGAGATGAAGTAACAGAAGCAGTAAGCATATTAAAAACCCACAAAACCCACTTCGGGAGTTTCCATAATAGTCCAGGAGGTTCCATAATAGTTTAATGTGTAATCTATTTCACCAGAAGTGTGCATTTGAAGAGAAAACTTTCTAATTGTGTCAGTTCTGCAGGATGTACCTTGGGTATTGATCATGATGCCATATGATTTCAGCGTTTGGACGCCATCTTGTTCTGACACAAATAACCTTGATCTTGTGTGATAGTGTTACGGCTTGCCCAAGGGAAGTCAAGTCTTCTTCGATGGGGTCAATGCCTGGATGGGTGACCATCTAGCAATACCAAATGAGTGTCTTATTGATGACAAAACAGGAATCCAACACACTTCACTAATCCTGTATTACTGCTAGTTGTATAAAACAAATAGATTCCATGTTCTTGTTAGTATGTTCAGAAAAAAATCACAGAAGTCATCAATATGTGGTATGAACATCAGTGACGCACTTGGCCATCTGTGTGATCTATTTATTACTTAACAGATGCACTGCAGCATGGGAACTATCTATTGATGCTAGCTATTGCCCCTAAGAAGCAATTACATTCTACGTCTCCATCAATTAATCTGAACCTTTTTCTCCAAGTACATACAAATTTTTATGTTGAATACATTACAGTAGCTATCACTTAACAAAACTGTACTATTGGAAGGAGTACCTCTACAACACTGTAGTGACAAGCAGGTATGCTAGGGTTCATGTAAAACAGCCACTGTTGCCTTACAAAATGTGTGTATTAGTGTGATGTAATAGCCTACCATATCAATGGGCGATCAGGTGCTTTTGTCCCAAAAACTTACTAGGTATCCCCATTTTCTATTTCAGGAAAGTAATTACCAGGCGAAATTGAAGCTTTCTGCAACTTGAGCTACCTTGACTATTAGACCGTTTAAGGTGGCTTGTTTGTTAACATCTTTGCCTGCTGATCACTTTCCAGCAGTAAGAAATGGGGGGTCGCTGAGTTTGTGTTTAAGATGTACATGTAAGTGTTTTGTTTTAAAATATAGTGTGCTGTTAGATGGCTGTCCTGTTTCAGTAGTGACATTTTGCGGCATAATAATGAGTGCATCTTGTTTAGCAAAAATTGTTTCGTTTGGTACCACACAATTCTGATATGTGAAAAAGTGGTCTTTAGACTTAATCCTTGTGGGAAGACAGTCTCTTGAAGTTGTTGAAACTAGATAAGCCACTTTAAAATGACAAATCTTCTCTAATGGCCTTAAATATAATGCTGTAAATTTAGCTAGAGACAAAGAGCTTCTCTCCCTTTTTAACAGGCAGATGAAGGAAGAGTTACACATGAAGAATTGGAAAAACTTAAAAGAGAAAACACCTCTCTCATGGTATGTGAAGTATGGTGTGACCATTAAAATGAGAAGATGAAAATTAGTGGCTGTTATTCATGTTTCAAAGGAATATTAATTTCTTCTGTGTATTAAAGGTGCTTGGTGCCCTCCCTTTTTTGTCAGGTTTACTAGGAAACTCCTTACAACTGCCACATGTATTTTTCCTCATCATTTGAGGTTTACGCTAACTGACTGGAAAACTGCTAACAGCCTGTAGATCCGCTGCAATGTGCACACTGCAAATTGCTCATAAAAAACATGTAAGCCTCTGGTGGCACAGTAGACCACCATCAGCCATACTGCCTGCACTGGTGCATATGACTGCTGACCCGAAGGCCATGACACTATGTGACACTGTACCTGGATGAGTAACCGTTGACTCAGTTAAAATGCATTTAACTTCATCAAGAAGCCCTCTGGGCTAGTAAGAGTCATGCATAGTAACATCACCCCATTCAACATAACATCAAACAATCTGTGGTTTTTTTGGTGCAGTTGGAATTGGGCGTTTCAGGGCCATGGCTTGGGGGGCCATGAGTCCCTTTATCAGAGGGCACGAAGGGCCTCTGCCTGGGCGTGGGGGCTCATGGCTGGGTTGTCAGGTTTTGCCAGTCATCGGTGCAGTCTCCATCTTAGAGCTGGCTGCCAATAGTGGACGTTCCAGGCAAACAACCTCCACTTTGCAACAGAGTTGTTAAGTGAAGTTAAGTGCAATTTAACTGATCAGAATTAGATTACAATTAGGAGCAGCTGTGGTCAATTGTTGTCAGTGGTTTTGTTATATTTGCCCATCTGTTGGATTCCTTGTGCTTTGGGTTGTAGAGCTTATTTATCGGTGTAGCAGGTAGAAGGAGCATTTTGTGTGGAGCGTTTTTCCCCTCCCAGTCAGATATGTTTATGGAACCCATGATCATTTTTTGTTATTGGTTGAGCATGGAATGCAGACATCCGTTGGCAGACAGGTGTAAGAAAACATGGGTGAACTATGTGTATAAATCAGGATTTGAAAAGAAAACAAGGATAGCACATCATGCTCATGCACCTTGTAACTGCATTTTTGTGGGAGCAGTTCTTTCAAGTTATAAATGTGTGACATGGACTTTGGACAAATCCTTGAACTTTAAGGAATAAAATAACTATTTACAAGGCTACTTTTTTTATATGTAAAAAAAGTGCTTCTGAAATAAAAGAAGATGAAAATTTAGCCATGTAAATAGTTATTTTAAACCTAAGCGAACTTTAGGGACATCATTGTAACAGAATAGTTGTATAACATATGAGCGTGAGATATCTGTAGGAATTTGACACCTGGCTGCTTTAGATTGATTTATTGATTTACTTGAGTAAAAGTGTTTACTATTTTGTGACTTATTCCCTTTAATGTCCCATGGGTCACATGTTTCTTGAAGACCTTTGGTCTTTTCTCAGTACAACATTTCCAACAGCCAAACGGTTACGTTTCTGTTGCTCTTGCAAAGTTAATGGGTTAAGTTTGGCAGATACTAAACTCTTTGCCACCTCATCACTGGTGCGTATTAGTATGTTGGAAGTTCCATGGTGGGGAAGTATGATAGTTTGTTTTGTAGGCAGAAAATGAGGAGACTGGGGAGACTGTAATCGTGACTGGACGTCCCATCCTGTAGTGAACGATTTTTGTGAGGGAGGACTCTCAACAGCTAGCACCACTGCCCGTCTGTGAGAGGAATAAGCTTCTTGGATGACAAAACACAAACTTGCATAACAAGGATCAAGCTCAAGCTCAGCGAAACTCGCCACTGGAGCCAAAGAAGGTCAGAGCCATGGAACAAGGTGGCGAAAAAAGTGTGGTTAAGGCGTTGATCCATAAACTTAGCGACAATGTGGACAATAATTTCGCTAAAATACGTGAGGAACTAAGTGGTTTCCGTTTCTATATGAAAGCAGAGTTAGACGGCCTAAACACAAAAAAAGAGCATGGAAGGAGTGTGGGCCTCAATTGATGATTTGAAAGGAGAGAACGCCGTGCTGAAGGCTGTCAAAGCCCTCCAGGAAAACGAATCGCAGGAGTTGAGACAGGATTTGGATAAGGTTAATCAGGAACTGACTTAGGGTGTGTATTCGATTGACCGTATTCCGGAATAAGAATATGTGTAGTGATCATTTAAAACGGCATGTCAGGCGTTTTGAAGCAACAAGGGTAATAAAGGTATGCTTAAAATAGCATTTTAGTAGGTGTTTGACAATTTTGATGTGAATCTCTGTAAAAACGAAGTATCTCTAACTTCTCTCCAATGTATTCCTATCTAGAATATGGTCAATCGAACACACCCTAAGACTAAAGAAGAACTGAAAGAAGAAAGGAATAAAATTGTTGAACTAGAAGATTATACAAACCGCAAATTTAACAATATTCCGGAATCAACCGAACATTTAACATCTAGGGACGTTGTTTGTGACATTCTCCAAAGGGAATTGCAGATTGACACGTCAAATATTTGGTTTCGTGCTGTCCATTGGATAGGGAAGCGCAAGGAAAATACAATTAGGCCAATTATCGCCCGATTTGCCTGCAGAGAAGATAGAGATCTTGTCTTCAGCAAGAAGAAGAAGACGTCTACGTAACTGCTGACTACGCAATCCAGGTAGAGCGAAGAAAGCTGACAAAAGCAATGCGCAAAACCAAGGATAAAGGTGACGGGGTGAAAGTTGCGGGCCGATGGTTATACAGTGGGGAGCAGAGATACAACTTGGAGAACATTCCTGTGGTCGTATCCAACGAACTGGATACAGGTAATAACCAAGCTTAATCAATATAACTGGCGGAACAATAACAATTGTTTACGGTGGTGATTACTGAATTTTTCATCATAGCACTAGAAAGTCAACACCTCACAAGTAAAGTGGTCAACCGTATAGTCTTAAGACACATACTTTATTTGTATAGTTGTTCGTGTCGTTATTTTTTGGTTTCTCTCTTGTATGTAATTCAATTTTTAATGTAAGCAGGTTATATGTCCTTAAACAACCAGAAGTGTTCATAGGTGAAACCGGACAACCTTATCCACCTTAATTTAGACACTAAGCAATGGAATTGAAAATAGGATCATTTAATGTGCGAGGATTAGGGGACTGTTTCAAGCAACGAGAGGTTTATAATTGGCTATGAGCAAAACAAATGTCGACATGTCTCATACAAGAGGTCCATTGCAAGAGGTCGCTAAAGCCTTTTGCGAAGACTTAGATGTAATTGATGTGTGGAGGGTGCTACATCCGATCTCTTCAGAATCACTTGGCAACAAAAAAGGCCTGAGGTTCACTGCAGACTTGATTCTTTTATCTTGTTAATCAGAGCACTTTCTTTGACATCAATGAAGCTGATATCGTACCAGGATACAAAACGGATCATTCTGTGATCTCCTTGACATTTTGTGTACATTCCAGTGCTAGAGGCCGAGGGTTCAGATTAAATCAACCCTGGAACAGATGGATTGCCATGCGAATTCTATAAAGGTTTTTGGAGGGATGCGAGAGAAACCTTGATTAGCGCCTTAAATTACTGTTATTATGATGCATGAAGCTATCAAGTTGATACCAAAAAAAGTCACGGATCCTAACTTGATAAAGAATTGGCGACCACTCATGTTATTAAATTGTGATTATAAGATTGCAACCAAAGCTATAGCAAGGCGGATATAAACTATGCATCCTAGGCTTATTTCACATGATCAAACAGGCTTCATCAAAGACAGATATATAGGTGAGAATATTCAGCTGATAGACAGTACAAAAAGATATTCTGGGTCGTCTTCTTTTTCTTGACTTTGAAAAAGCCTTTGACACTCTCGAATGGCCTCTCATACATAAAACTCTTGAGCACTTTGGTTTTGGCCCATCTCTCATCGAATGGACTAAAGCTTTTTACTGTAATATCCAAAGCTGTATCCTAAACAGCAGATGGTCTAGCAATTTCTTTAACTCAGCAGAGGAGTTAGGCAGGGCTTGTCATTTGTCACCATATCTTTTTATCCTTGCGGCAGAGATAATGGCTGAAGCCTTGCGCAAAGTCAATATGCAGACGATACATCACATGTTTTAGACGGCTCCAAAAAATCTCTTAAAGAGTCAGGCATCTGGCATCATACTCAACAGCAGGAAAACGGAGGCCTTGTGGATCGGCTCTAAAGCGAACACACCTGTTAAGCTCTGTCCTGAATTAGACTTCAAATGGGCTCTCGACAAATCTAGATATAACAATGTCCCAGAGTTACACTGAAAAACTAGAAAAAGTAAGGGCGATTTAAGGCTGATGGAAATTTCGTATGCTTAGCCTTTTAGGGAAAATCACAGTATTGAAAAGTCTTGTTATGTTGCAATTAGGAAATATTCTTTCCCCTCTTGGAACACATCAAAGAGTATTAAGGGAACTCAACACCATTTTCTTTTCTTTCCGTGGAGCGGTAAAGATGACAAAATAAAAAGAAATGTTGTGATAAATGATTTCATCCAAGGAGGAATAAAAATGATAGATATTTTCTTTCAACAAATCCTAATAAGCCATTTGGATAAAAAAGTACCTAGATCTTAACAACCACGGTAAATGGAGAACCATCTTCGACTTGGAACTCCAGCAGTATGTGGGAGATATCTCAAGCTTGACTAACTTATCTTGCCCCTTTGTTAAAGAAATTCTGGAAATATGGAGTGAAGAATTTTTTGAGACAAATGTAACATCTGAGGATCTTTTTTTGGGCGCTGCTTTGTGGTATAATTCTTTGATACGAATTGGTAATAGACCTGTTTTTTTTTTTTTTTTTTTTTTTTTTTTTTTTACAATGATTGGTACGCTGTAACAAAGATTTAACAAAGGTTGAACATCTGTGGGATAACTCCTCTAGCTTCCTCACTTGGACTGATTGTCAAAACTGAAAGTTGAAAGTTCGGCTCCTTGATTACTTTGGAATGGTCTCTGCAGTCAAAGGGGTGCTACATAAACATAAACATGAATGTATGCTAAGCCAAATAGACTTGTATGTAAGAAGTTAATCTCGTCCAAAAGTGAGCAACCTCATTTGTTTCAAGAAAAATGGAGCAATGAGATTAACCTCCCACCAAATGAAAATGTCGATTGGAGTGAAGCTTACCAGTTGCCATTTCAGTGTACTAAAAGCACAAAACTTACAACGTTTAATTTTAAATTTTTACATCACCGCTTGGCAACCAATAATTTTCTTAAAAAGATAGGAGTAGTAGATAGCGAAAATGCTCATTTTGTCAGTCGGAAACAGAAAATTCGCTGCACTTTTTTTTGGGAATGTGGAAACACTAGAGCTTTTTGGAATAGTCAATTCTCGTGGTCCCAGTCTTGTTTGTTTGTTTGTTTTATCTTTATTTAAAGAGGGAGACGTAGTAACCTGTTACAGTTTTCTAACTTACGGCCCTCTCCGAGCATTTTACCCTCCCAACCATGACACACCACAGAAGACAGACCACAACACCGGGAACTACATGCCCTACTCTTTGCGACAAGTGTGCGGGTTCTTTTACGTCCCACAGGATTATGAACATTGAAGGGTTGTGAGACGGGCCCTCCAGCTTATCGTCCTTATCCGAGAAGACTAGAGAGTCTAACCATTTGCAGATGCAATTACAAAGGCAGCACTTTCTCCTCAGTTATTTAAAGATCCTGAGTGTTGGTCCGGCCAGAGTTGAAGTCACGACCTCCCACGTGACAACCCGGTGCTCAACCAACTGAGCCACCGGTGGCGGTTGTCAAGTTATCGATGTTTTTTTGCAAGAAGATGCTGCATTGGGTCTGAGGCCTGATAAAACAGAAAACAAACTCCAAATAAACTTTTGCCTTTTAACCGCCAAGTATTATATCTGGTTATGGCGAGACAAAGAGAGAAAACCTAAACTAGATGGTTTTCTTTGCCACTTGAAAATATATCTATCAAACTGAAAACAATAGTCAAACAACAGTTCCGAAGAAATGGGAGCCATTCGTACCCTACTTATTATTCAACGATGCCCTAAGCCGAGTCTCCAAAAGTAACATATATATTTCATTCCTGAGTGTTTTAGATATTTACCCTGTGATAGAACAAGAGGACATAAACCTGCTATGAATTGTTGTATGTATAGGTGAACTAGTACTGCTTTGTAAATGGTTATTGTATTGTATAATGTAAATACTATTAAACAGTATTAAGCAGTGTAATGTAATGAATGGTGTATTGTGAAAAAAGAAGAAGACGAGTTGGCCTTGGAGAGTTGATGTGAATTGTTTTACTAGTCCTTGGTTTTACTAGTGCCCAGCACCAATCCCATGGGTCACATGTTTCTTGAAGACCTTTTGGTCTTTAGTCAGCACAGCATTTGCAACGGCCAAACTTTTTAAAGATCGGTTACATTTCTTTGGCTGTTGCAAAGTAAGATAAGATAAGTTGACCTTGGAGGGTCGATGTTAATTGTCTGATGAAAGGTAAAGTTAAAGGAGTGCTGATTGTGTAAATCCTTGATCTTGCAGACCAAGGTCTGGATAAACTTGTCATCTTTGGCGAAACTGCTCTTTTGTAGCAAGATGGACGAGACTCTGGGTCATAAAGATTTGCTCTTCTCATTCATACCCATCAAAATGTATTGTAGTAGGTGGACTAAATAATGCGGTTATCCCTGGTTTCGTTGATTGTTTCCTTAAGGTCTTTCTCTGCCTGGATGAAATTTGTGGCATTGTCACAACAAATTTGCTTCTCAGTCGAAGCTCGGATGAAGCACCTCAAAGCTTCAAGAAGCAAGTTTATTTCAATGGAATTTTCCTCTGCAGAGAGTTTCTCTGCTTCACAAACAAGCAAACAGGCATCCGCGTATTGTTTGATTAAAGATGCGCCAAAGCAATCCAAGGTAGTTCTTGTGAATTCCAAGGGTCTGGAAAAAAAGTAAAGAAAAGGAACTTTATTCAAGTGTCTAGTCGTTCTAGCACTAATAATAACTAATTGGGGACACTGTAAACTGAAATTAACAATTTACACAAATAAAGTGTAATGTTGGTTTTTGAGAAGAGGGGAAACCGGAGTGCATGTACCCAGAGAAAACCTCTTGGTGCAGAGGAGAGAACCAACAAGCTCAACCCACATATGACGCCGGACCTGGGAACCAAACCCAGGCCACATTGGTAGGAGGCGAGTGCTCTCACCACTGTGCCATCCCTGCACCCTGCACTTGCACAGTCTACCACAAATCAGCCATCTTTATCAGCAGATGGTGGAGTAAGTATTTCCTTATCTCTGGCCATTTGTTACCAGATTGTGATAACTCCAACCTCCTCCATGTCCAAAAATGTTACATTTATTAACAGTGGAGTGGTTGGTTGTTGAGTGTTTTCTCTGTGGCTTGCGTTTGCTGTGTAAAACTTGCCAAATAGGCCATGTTTGATATATCAATATACACACATGGTTACGAGTCTTTACAGTTAAATTTAAATATTATTTTGTGTAGAAATTCCCTTGAGATTTGTGAGACAAAGAAAACAGAACTGAGCCAGGAAATTTGGCCCTAAAGCCTCAAAGCCATGTCTGAATATTGATATATCTAAATATCAATATATATTGATATATATTGACATATATAATTTTGGTCCTGTTGTCAGAAAATGGTTCTCGGTTTTATACAATGACGTGGAGTCTGCGGCGATGAATGCCAGCATCTTGTCAAATTACTTTAAAGTCTCAAGAGGAGTACGGCAGGCTTGTCCACTAAGCCCCGTCTTGTTTATTCTTGGGGTAGAAATATTAGCTTGTAAAATTCGTCAAGATCCAAGCTGCAAAGGGAGCGACCTCCCAAATCAGCAGGAAGCTAACATTTTGCAATTTGCAGATGATACAACTCTTATAGATCGGGATGCTACTTCTCTGAATTGTGTTCTTCAAGACATTGAAATGTTTGGTAATATCGCAGGTCTTAAATTGAATTGTACAAAAACTAAAGTAATGGTGATCGCCTTTTTGAAAGGTGAAAATTCCAAGATCCTGAACTTCTCCTGTACCAAGGATCTGCTAAAATCACTCGTAGCATATCTCTCTTACAAGGAGGATAAAAATAATGAAGGAAATTTCTTTAATAAGATTCGTAAAATGAAAACCAAATTGAACGTGTGGTTAACGCCACACCTTACACTTTATGGCAGAAGGTTGCTAACAAAAACAATTGGTATTTCCCAGTTAATATATACAGCACCCATGCTCTTCATTCTCCACTTAGTTTAGTTTAAGGGTGCTATTGGCCTCATTCTGACCAAATCTGATTTTTCATGGTAATAGTGCCAATTAAATGTTGTATTTGATAAGGAAGCCGATTTCTTTGTCTCTGCTCTTAGAATCAGACAATGCTTCGCAAACTATGATATTGAGGCACCATTTGAAGTGCTGTGTTACTATTTTAGCCTTTTCTTCTTTTATATCATTAGGATGAGACTGTACGCTTGAGGAAGAACGTGGCACAATTGTCCTCACCTGAGCAACTGTCTTCAGATAGTGTAAACACACGGGAGACTTCTGGGACGTTGCCGCCAATGGCTATTGCTTATCTTATCTTAGCGCTGATATTTGGGATTGTCATAGGGAAATTTATCCTGTAAAAGGCATTTGACAGAGAGAGTCACTGTAATCATTATTTTAGATTAATGTCAACTGGATTTGTTGATGTGGAACCTTTCCTCTTACACGTTGCTTCATAAATTTGAACTGGATTGTTGTGTATCCCTTGAGAAACACAAATAGGAAATAATTTCTTTGGTTAAACTGCTCTGATCCTGTCAACCGGAATTGAGAAACCAGACAATCGAGGTACTGTATCCTGGAAAACAGAGAGTGCTGTTAACTGTTGTTAATGAATTGGTGGTGGTGGTATTGGATGTCAAGTGTTAACCTCGCCTGTTTGATTAGAATTTAAGGATTTTTTACTTTAAGATATGAAGTGATAGACACCCCACATAAATGGAAAAAAGAAATTATTAATTAATTCAACACCAGGAAAAAAACACCTTGTTCACTGTAAAGGTTGCCGTTTGGAAGAAAAGGATGATGTGACGAGTTTTAAATTTGAATGTCATTGTTTGCTTTGGGGGAATGACGTATACCCAGTTATACAAACTGTACCCAAATTCCAGTTGTCAGCCTAATATTTTTTTAATACTCAATAAAATTGTGATCGTTGAAAAATTATTGCCATTTTATGCTAGTACTGCTTTTCGGTGCTGTTGTCCAAATATCCTGATATCAATCTGGAGAAGACTATATTGTACTCTTTTGAGGTTTGCACCTTATCCTATCCTTATCCATGTGTCAGTTATGCCCTGAGAGTGAAATAAGCATAATTGATTTTTAATGCTCCTTGAGTGTAGTTTTGAATCGAAAATAGTATTCTTTTGTTTCAGTGTAGGTTCTCAAGGCCAAAACAGAGGTATTGTAAATTTTTCCGAAATATTAATATTTAATTTTTTGAAAAAATCGACTTGTAGATAAATTCTCAGGTAAACGATGTCAGCGTTTTTCAATTTTTTTTTTTGACATGTTTTGATTTTATATCGTACTATAGCGTAGGCGATCGCCGCAGTGACTTCCCTTAGTAACTATTGTGGTCACATGACGGTGCAACAACAGTGTGCTGAGTGGTGTGTTTAACTGTTGATCAGTGACTAAAGAAAGCAACATGCTTTATTGTGGAATTGTGGCGTTACATTGGTGGCAGCAGTGATAAAACAAACTTTTTCCTATCCCTGTGGTTTGTGCAAGCGAATATCATCGTTTTGTGTGGTTTTCTGTGGAAATTTTGCGTGTTTGTTTGGCGGAAAAGGCAATCATGGATTCAGGATTCAAAGGGATGAGTTGTTCAATGCCAGTTGACCCTTTTAAGCGTGGGAACCTGTTTACAGGTTATCAGTGTCTGATTCATCTCCAGACCTGTCAGTAAATTATTTTGGAAGTTCAAGTCGCCGATTTCACTCTACAAACCCGTTCGCATCAGAGAACAAATTGGATAAATTTTCAACTGATTTGTTTACACACCACTGGAAGTTACTCAAACCAGTCAAAAATCCTGCAGATTATGATGGTTACGAGATTATTTGAAACACTTTGAGCGTTGTTTGTTGTTAGTGGTTGGAGCAAAGAAGAAGCTGCTGTTTTCTTGGCTGCAAGCCTTCATGGCAAAGTTCAAAAGGTGATAAAGAGCATGTCCAACAGTGACTGTCAAAATTGCGCGAAGATTATTGACAAACTAGAGCTTCAGTTTGGTGTTGAAAAAAAGCGCGAGTTACACCAAGGCCCGTTTGCACAACCGTCGCCAACAGGAAAATGAAGGTGTTCAAGCCCTTTCTGCAGATATTCGGTCTATGTCAACTTTCGCTTTTCAGGATTTGTCCTCTGACACTCAGGAAAGATTGCCGTCCAGCATTTCATTGATTCTATGAAAGATCGAGACGACAGGCTTCGACTATGGAGAGACAAATCATGTGCCATGGACAAAGCCCTGTCGTTGGCCTGTGAACTTGAAACATTTCATCTCTTGGATAATGAAGTCAAAGCGAGCCTAATTTTTTTAAAGTTTGTAATGTTACGTTCTAACCTTCAAGCACAAAAACATGTCAGGAGACTCAGCAAGTTGCTTTCATTGCAAAGCCATGGTGTTAAAATGAAATCTCCCGGAAAGGGTTCATCGGTTTTATAGATTTTCTTATCCACCTTAACGATGGGATATGAATGTGACGCTGGGAAGACCCTTGTTCGCAATCGCCGCATGTAAAGGGGTTTGTGGATGTAAATCCATCATTAAGTATCCAAATGGTTGTGATGTAGTGTCTTGAAAACTCTCCCATACCAACGGAACGTGCCCAAAAAACGCCTGTTGTGCCAGTGTCCTCAACCCCAAAGTATCTCTAGGATTGTTAAAAGCAATGATGTAATGACCATTAAGAGAAATGCTCCGGGAAAACTTTCCTGGGAAAAAAGGTTTTGTGTCAAATAGATGCAGGTGACGTCACAACAATGTGACACTTTGGTGAACAAATCCAAAATGCGCTCGTCATCGCTATAGTTTCTCGTGAGGTCATCTAACACGAGCAGACCAGGACGATAAGGGGTTGGAAATAAGGCGGGGATGTCGTCAGGAATACACGTGACTTCCTTTACCAGTTCCTTAATTATAAAACAAACTTTCCATTGACTGTAGCAATACATGATCTTGCAAATGGGGCATTCAAGTAAAAAATCTGTCTGTTGAAGTATCTGGCACGTAAATGTGTTTTTCCACGTTGACTGGGGTCAGAAATGATAATACTGCTGGGTCACTTGAATTGAGACATGTTCATGATACGAAGCTTCAACGATTTGTGTACACGAGATAGAATTCCCACCCCTTTTAGTAGCAAATACACACAAAAAAGCAGCACTTTTTACTTTCAACGTGACTTGATTGCTTGTGGTCACAATGAAATGACTTTCAACCTTGTTGAAAGCAAGCATTAACTTTAGCATAAATGACTGAATTAAAATAAGTGTGTACACTCCGTGCAACTTGTGCATCGTTTCACTGAGAACCATATCGTTTAAATGTAGCCAACATTCCGTGCTCGTTGAATGAGATAAAACAAACAATCTCCACAAACATCCGAGTTCAGTTCTTGCGATGTTTTGTCGTTATAATAGGTAACGTCCCACAGAATGTAGGTATCCATGTTGTAAGTTTCGGGAGGAAATCTGTAGCTGTCAATGAATTCACTTTCACAAAGCGATTCAAAGTACATGGCCGTATTCTCGATGAGACCGGCTGGGTAGGTGTTGATCACAGGTAGTCTATCCCTTGGAAATACGCCTTGCATCAGAGGTGCTAGCACAGGGTCAAAAAGATAGGGTTGCCATAGTTCTCGGGTCATATGGATAAGGATGAACTAAGAGCCTTGTGACAAATCGTAGACCGCACGATGATTGCGATCAATTTCCAACTGATTCTGAAATTCTGCGTACACAATTAAATTCAGAACTGAGTTCTAAATTTCAGGTGCAGGTTCACGTTACCCATTCAATGGCTTGTCAGATGATCAGGATGTCCACTTGCTGTCGGTGTCAAATCAAAACGGAACAAACCGTAACCGTTTTCCCAATCCACTCTATCAATGTGAAGACCGTGCACACAATTTTTGTCTCCACTTCCTGAAAACAGCGTGTTGTGACCATCGATCTTTTTTCCACCTGTCAGATCCAGCACAGAATAGGGCATTTCTTCTCCATTCACAGTCAGCCGAATGTCTTGCATGTCGAACAGCTCAAAGTTGAAAGGATTTCTTGCAAGGTTCCCGTTTAAGGCATCGTTTCCCAAAAATGATGCACTGAGGAATGAAGCCGTGGAATAGAACTGTCTCAGTGTGATTTAAGACTCCCTGAGGTACGATCCTTGACTTCGTAGGGGTTCTGGTTAAAGGTATAGATGGCTGGTAGCGGTGCACTCCCTTTGTGACCTTGCATGATCTGTACAAGTTCTAGTTTCACACTGTCTGCAACATGCACTGTGCGTATGCGAAGCATGTTTGGAGTCTCCCCAGCCATGAGAACAAAAGCGTCGTTGTTCAGATCCACTTTG
>NC_090892.1:31364977-31374977 GCF_036669925.1 Montipora capricornis
CTCTCCGGTTCATTCTGTGGATTTGCATTAAGAAGCTTGATAATTTTCTTGGGGGTTGGCTTCTTCTCAAGATACAACTCTTGCAAGCTTTAAAGGTTTTGAAAGGCAGGGGGTGCTCTTAACACTGAAAGTATTGGTACAAAACAATCAATAATGTACAGTGAGCTCAGTGAGCTAACTCATGAACAACTCGCGAAATGTTCCCTGCAGTTACTTTACTAAAACACTTAAAATTGCTCAGGAAATCCAAGAGGTCCCCATCATTAGGATCAAATTTATCACCCAGTGCAATAAGAATAGTTTTGCTTTCCTCTTGTGATACATAGAGTAAAAATGATTCCAGTAAGAAACTGCTTGGAAGACTCCCCTCTCCGAACAGCACTGATGCTATAACAGCTCGTGAGAAAAAAACCACTGCGTTTTCTGAAGTTCATGCCTTATGCATGGCACGTTTTCCTGTGTTCTGAGAGTTAGTGAATGGTACACTAGTTGCCAAAAGCTGGTCAATACTTCGCTCATGACACTCACCCTAGTGCCCTCCTCTGCATTACCATCATTTCCAATTACAGTTACATCTAAGTTAACATTCATCATACTAGGATCACTGAAACGTTCTTTTAAAAGAGCTCGATGTAAGCATACATGTTTTGTAAAATTATCATCTAACCCAGAGGGAAGATCAAAAGGAGCATCTGCAACACAAGAAGAACAGGTCACGTAAGAAAGGACTACTAATGAAAAGGTCACTTACATGTATGAATTTTTTTTAAGTTTCAATCTGAGAATAACTGATGAAACTGTTGAACATCCTTTGGCCAGCCATTTGTAAAATTTCGGAAAGCATTGGGAGCAAATATCGTAACTACATGTTCATTATATATCTGATAGCCATCATATCACAAGGACTTTGAAAGGAGAAGGTTTATGAGATATTTCCTCTTCAGGTGCAACTATCTTCATATCACAGGATTTAAAAACAGGTACCTGCATCTGGGATATGTCCACTTTGCCCTGGACTTTGATCAGTATTGACTTGAGGTTGTAGTGGCAACTGACTAGCCTGTGAAGAATTTGGGTCTGTTTCAGTGACATGAGGCAGTCTCTGTGTACGAGTAGCTGCATCTGGTATATGGCCACTTTGCCCTTGACTTTGATCAGTATTGCATTGAGGTTGTAGTGTTAACTGACTAGCTTCTGAAGAATTTGGGTCTGTTTCAGTGGCACGAGGTACCATTGGGAGCAAATATCGAAACTACATGTTCTTTTCATCCGGCTCTTAAATATACCTGGGAAATTTCGGAAACTTCATTGGCTTTCCTAGATATCAAAGTTTCTATTAGAGGCAACGTGCTATGTACTAGTGTGCACTACAAACCTACTGATTCACACAGTTATTTGTTGTATTCATCGTCACATCCATCACATGTCAAGAACTCCATTCCTTATTCTCAATTTCTTAGACTTCGACGTCTATGTAGTGATGACTTCGATTTTTCCAGCAAATCAGAGGAGATGTGCCAGTTCTTTGAGAAACGTGCCTATCCTGTCTCTGTGGACAAAGCGGGCCATCATCGCGCCCAACAATTTGATCGACAGTCATCACTACAAACGTCACAAAAAGATAAGAATGACAGAATTCCATTCACCCTCACTTTCCATCCTCATATTCACGCAGTCAAAAGCATCATTCTTAGTAATTTTAAATTACTCCAAAATGATCCCGAGACTGGTAGAATCTTTTCGCAACCTCCACTTATTTCATTCAAACGCGACAAAAACGTAGGCAACTTTTTAGTTAGAAGCGCGCTCAAAACTAACGAGCAACCCGGTACTTTCAAATGCGCGCGCTCACGATGCAAAACTTGTCTTTTCATTGGTAACACTAGCAAGATATCGGGACCTAAGCGATCTGTTAAGATCACCGATCGTTTCACATGTACCCCCTTGAATGTCATTTATTGCATAACCTGTATGTTATGCAATAAATTATACATTGGTGAGACAGGTAGATGACTAGGTGACCGATTCCGCGAACACCTTCGCGATGTTGAGAAGAATGACAAGGATGCATCTAAGCCAGTCGCTCGCCATTTTAATCTGCCTAACCACTCCAAAAAACACATGTATATCTTCGGCCTTTTCCTACATCTAGGTACGACGGAAAGCCGCAAGAATCTGGAACAAAAATTCATCTTTCAAATCGGCACCCTTAATCCTCACGGTATTAACAAACGCTTTTCATTTAACTAATATATTCCTATTTTTCACGTTGCCATGTTACCACCAATAGCGTAGCTCCTACTCTACTATAAAAACTACACGTAACCCATAATCCCTCGATTCGCTCTGACGAAGGGCTAACGCTCGAAACGTCAGCTTTTAGAATCTCTGTACGGTGGCCAATTTACATTATCAACTCCGTTGATAAAACCAAATTTTAGTCTCTGTACAGGATTTCCTACTATAGAGAAAGCATCAACACTGGAAGGATCTCCTGTAGGTTTTGTCACTGAGTCTGGTAACATTGCTGCTAGCATGGTATCATCATCATCATCATCATCCAATTTATATTCTGGATCATCTTTTGTCTCAATATCCTTCAAAAACAAATAACAGAATAATTAACTAAAGACAAATACATTCGAGAGAAGTAGTACATGTATGGATTTTTACAAGCCTTATTACTTTACCTGTAGGACAAATTTATCCATTATTTGTTTTTATATGTCCTGATTCCGGATATAAGCTTAGGTATACCCAGCCCTTCTCTCTGGCCAAATTAAACACGGGAGATGCAGCATTGGGGATGATTCGAATGATTGCCTAATTACTCATTAATTTCTTACACGTCATCTACATAAAAAATCAAGTCGAGTTACATCGAATCTTACCTCTGATGGATCGGGCAGCAACACCTTATTTGGCCTCACATACACGGTTTGTTTTTGAAAAGGCAATGTAAAATAACCCCAGTAATCCCTTCCTGACCTGGTGCAAGCGTTGGTTTAACGAGCTTATTATGGACTGACATGGATTTCTATGTCCACAAGGCGAGGTATGGTTTCTCCAAACGCCTCCATGATGGTGGTCTCAACTTGTACTTCATTCATGGCTTTATAACACTGGCATGCATTGAGAACATGTCCGCGCTCTGTCAATGCGACTCTTCTACCTTGTCGCGGCACAGCATCGACTGATGGGCCAGGTAATAAGATTAAATTGCACCGGAATGGAATGTTTTCCTTGGGTTTCCGTTTCGGTCTTGACTTATTTGTCCTGCTGGAGGTACCAAGTCGCATCATGTTTGCAATTCGTCTAAAATGCGCGGAACTTGCAGAACTTGCACTTTGATTGGTGCTCGAGCTTACCTTGTCTACCTTGCGAGCGTCCAAAAACACGGGACACTTCAGCACTAACATTCGATTAATTTGGTTGAGACATTTGTTCCGTTAATACTCAAACTTCCTCAAGAAGATGACGGAGTTGCTGTTCTGATTGCTGGCACGGCGACAGGGGCCACTCACAAGGGAGAGATAATCCCGCCAAAATACTCTCCGCTGACCGCTTAGGCTTACCGGCTCAAAAAAAAAACTAATCCATATTCTCAAATGGTGATTTTTTTTCTCACACAACGATTTTTTATTCTCAGCAGTTACTATAAATCTTGTATGGCAGTTTTTCGTTCTTGATTGGTAATTGTGATCTCACATTACAGTTTTTCATTCTCGTATAATAATTTCAATTTCTCATACAGTGATTTTCCAATCTCACATGGTGATTTCTCAATCTCACACATTGATTACTGAAACTCGATAGGTGATTTTGAACTCATACCACTTTTGTCATGTTTGGCTTGCCATACCACCTCCCAATCTTCACTTAGGTGTAGTTGACTTGGTAACTGCGTCTTAAAATCGGCCGCCTTGGTGTCGGGATACTGACGCAGGCGTGCATCACTGGTCAGCACCATATAAAAACTGTTGGTCATGTTGATCGACGGCAGAAATGTGAAACGACGCTGACGATACCGTCTAAAAATGCTGGTGTTTGACCGTATCCACTCGTTAAATAGATTTCAATGGTCTGAAATATCTATGTCCGCAAAGGTAGGTACAGAATGTGTTCTCTTTCAGTGTTTCTCGAAAACTGTCTAGGGGCATCATCTCAGGAAGGAGAGGTAAGCGCTTGTCACCCACCTGGTTGACGAGATTGGTTTGAATTTGAACCAGCCTCTGCTTTCACGAGCAAAGCGACAGCGAAGGAAGAAAGGTGTAAATACCGTCATATGTGATGGAGGTGCCATTTGGTAAGATGAACCAATCATGGCCATATTTTCTTTCTGAGATGAGTGAAGCATTCAAACGAACGCTGGGTGTAAGTGTGTTGTTTTCGGTTATCCATCCCAACGTGCGAGCTGTAGACAGTGTGATCATAAGTCCTTCAGTTTGCGAGTTCAACGTTACATTCCATTCGTCGTCCACTGTGATTTCAATCTTAGATGGTGGGTCAGCGATGTTTAGGCATTCCTTCTGTCATGTCTAATCCTCTATGATACTTCCCCTCGGGTAATACAAATGGTGTGGAGTCACCTTGACGTTCCAGCATGATGTGAGAATGTTCGCAGTTGTTTGTAATGTCAGACATTGAGAGCAGTTACACGATATGATGTAATCCTACTTCCCAATCTTCTTCTTCCAGATGGGTTTGTGGAGGTAGCGCTACACGAAAGGACTTGCATTACTGGGAAGTGTCACGTAAAAGTCGCAATCTTGAATCATATTTGTTGTAAAGCCACCAGCTGGTTATGCGGAATCCAACTGTCGTATTTCTTTGGCCTACCTTCCAATGTAGCAACACCTCCTTATTCGCTCCTCTTCCCCTGCGTTTTAAATTTTTTTCAATACGAAACAGGTGTTTTGCCATTTTCTAAAAAGTGCCTTGAATCCAGTAACCGTCTGCTTCCTTTAGACAGACTCTGAGCAACAGTGAAGGTTTCCTCCGTCCAGGATGGTAAGTAACCTTTTTCAAAGATGTGTTTATGCTTACTGATCTTGACTTGAATCCCACTTTGAATTTATACTTTGTTGGCTTTTTGAACAGATTCCAATACAAATTGTTCCAGACCTCTGGTGCGGTATTGTCGTTGACATCTGCCGGTTTCATTTTGATGCTACGGTGCACGCTTTGATTGTAATTCCCATTTACTAAATCGTCCAGTTGGTCCAAATAATGGTACGAGCTGCTGGTAGTGAACATACGCTACATCAGTTGCTTCAAAGTGCAGTTGAATCTTTCAACCACTTGGGCCTTGGTTTCGTTGTAGGTTACAAAATAATGTACATTCTCCTTTTTGAGGAAGGTTTGAAAAGTCTTGTTCTTAAATTCGGTTCCGGCATCTGTTTGCAACCTCGCAGGTTTACGACCTTGCTGGAAAATTCTTTCAAAGGCCACCACCAACGAGGCACCTGTTTTCGATTTCAAGGGCACCACCCACACGTATTTGGAAAGGACATTGATACAGGTCAGTAGATACTTGTATCCTTGATTCCACAGACTCAAATGTTGTAAATCATCCTTGTCCGCCTGCCATTGCGAGGCTATATCAAACACAATTATTCAATTACGACAAAAGTGCTAGTGGAGCAGTTCAAATCTTGATTCTTACTCTTAGAGATCCGCTCTCAGAGATTCGCGGTTATCATGATTTGTATAATGGCCACTCCAAAACATGCTCTCTTCATCGGGGCTTCCTTGTTACTGCTACAATTAACGTCTCTCTATTACCAGTTCATAGCACTACAAGCTGCCCTTAATCTACCACTGATTTTTTTGGAATTTCGTTGGTGAAGAACAGCTTTAAGTCCAATTCCTATTTCATCCGACAATCAACAACAATATGACGGACCGCTTGCTTGTGATAGCAAAGGTTAGAAGAACACAGCGTGTATGTGCATTGTATTGTAACTCTACATTGACTTTTCTACCGCTACTCAAGGTGATCTTCGACTCAATCCTGTTCCAAATGGTTCCTTTAACTGCTCGGTGAAGGCAAATACTAGAAACACCAACAACGTAAAGATTGCTCACCTCAATGTCTGCTTGCTGAAATGCAGGATCACTTTTTGCTTGTTAAAGAGACTATTTTATCAAACAAATTCCACGTGTTTACCATATCTGAATCTTGGCTAGATGCCTCTGTTTCAGATTTGGAGATTGAAGTGCATGGTTATAACATCTATAGGGTCGATCGAAGCAACAAGACTGGCGGCGTGTTCTGTGCTTACGTCTTGAACGCCTATCGTACAGAACTAATGGGTGACATCTCTGACATTTCAACCACCGGTTTTCATCAGCTTTGGTTGAAAATACAGGTCAGGAACGTAAAGTCAATTATTATTTGCACTGTTTATAGACCTCCGGATACACCACTAACCTGTTGGGAGAATGACTTAACAACAACTTTGATTTATGCATTATCACTGGACAAGCCTGTGTACATAATGGGGGACTTAAACTGTAATCTTCTCAGCACCGAATGTAGAAAATCGAAACCTTTAACCAGTTTTTACAAGTCGTAATACTTATCGCAATTAATTGCTGCGCCTACTAGAGTGACGGAATCGTCGCAGTCTCTTTTAGATGTTATTCTCGCTTCGCAAACCAAACAAGTTGTCAAGGCTGGTGTCATGGACAGCTCGATTAGTGACCATAACATGGTCTTTGCCGTCCTACATCTGAAAGTATCTCAACCTAAGACCACATATATTACAACTAGGAGTTTTAAAAACTAAAATCCAGACGCTTTTCAGCTTGATATGTCCTGTGCACCCTGGTCTGTTGTGGAAGTATTTGACGACGTTGATGACAAATTACACACATTTCACCTGTTGTTCAATGAAATTCTCGATCATCACGCTCCGATCAGATCAATTAAAGTCCGTGGAAAACCAAATGCCTGCATAACGGAGGAGATACGTGAACTTATGAAATTTAGGAATGTCTGGCGCAAAACAGCTCACAGAACTAATGATCCACATGCCTGGTCTACCTATAAAAACCTTAGATTAGAGCAGCGGAGAGTGAATTCATTAAAGATCAGATCCAAAACAACCCACGGAACACAAATTGTATTTGGAAGGCAATCCGGCTCTGCATCCCTAAGATCCGGCTCTGCATTCCTAAGAGATCAGTCTCCCCAGTCTACAGCAAAGAGGACAAGATCGTGGCGGAAACTTTCAATAATTTTTTTGCGTCAGTTGGAAAATCAACCAATTCCAAAATAGAATCTTTGGCTGAAGAGAATAACTTCGACTTGAATAACAGCATCTTTACTTCTAAAAGTTTTCCTACATCTGAGCAATTTACATTTCATTCTGTTGAATGTAAACAAGTCGAGGACATTATAAATGCAATGCCTTCTAATAAGGCTCCTGGGATTGATAAATTGCCAACTCGAGTCGTTAAAGACTGCCTGCCGATTATACTCCCTTTTGTTACGTCAATCATCAATGCTTCTCTTTTATCTTCAACATTCCCAGGGATCTGGAAAACAGCTGAAATCACACCTATTCCCAAATAAGGCAATCACGAACTTCCTAACAATAACAGACCAATCTCGCTACTACCTGCGTTGTCAAAGGTCTGTGAGAGAGTCGCTTATATTAACACGAAATATGACTCGATGTGTAGCGCGCTTGTGTGGCCTCATGGATTAAAGAAAGAAATATTATTCGATGTGTTGTGCGTTCTCTCGCCTCATGGATTAAAGGACGTAATTTTATGCGATATGTAGCGCGCTTGTGTGGCCTCATGGATGAAAGAAATAAATATTATTCAATTTGTGCCGCGTTCTCTCGCCTCATGGATTAAAGAACCTAATTTTATTCAATGTGTAGCGCGCTTCTGTGACCTCGTGGATTCGTTAAAGAACGGGGTATATTCCATTTGTAGTACTTTTGTGTGGCCTCGTGAATTAATGGAGATAGATAAGTTAATGCTGTATAAGATTTATTTAGAACTAAGCAAGTAAATTGACAAGTGGAAGACTAGAGTGGTAACTATCATTAATTCAAGAAATGAACAAAGATTGTCCCATAAAGTGTATTTCTTAATAACTAAAGTTCTCGTTCTTACGTCGGTGTACGAGTAATGATCCATAACGTTCAGGCAAGGTCCGCGTTTGTAATGTGTCCTGCATTGATTAGCCCTCTTTGAATGTTTTCTGTAATAAGAGGATTCAATGGTTCTGAAATTCTTTCGTTGTATTGCTCTTGCTAGCATGGTGCATAGGCCGGCTAGTTCATGATTTCTGCTGCTGTTTTTTCAATGAAGACGTGCACTTTTTGTGCGCAGCGAGGGACTCTTAATTCTATCACACGGCCATAGTGTTGCAGCATTTGGGTACAGTGGTGGTATTCTTGTTTTTGCACCGATCTAAGACATCTTGAGGAGAATTTTTTGAAAACTTGGTAGGTGACCAGTCGCCCCGGGAAGTGGAGAATAGCTGCTGTTATGTCAAGCTCTGTTGGTTGAGTACGCAGTTTCTCCTTGGAGGTCTCAACAATTTCCTTTATGAAGTAGGCGAACATCTCTTTTTGTGCATGCAGGTATTCCACGTACTGCACAGCCTTCTTGTAGCATGCTTCCGTTATTTGCTCGGGAGGATTGTTCGCTAGTTCCTGATTTAACAACGAAGCGATGAAGTAATCGATGGCATTGAATGCCACAGCCACTTCTGTCACCAGGTCGGTGCCCTTAGACTTTGGAGGCACTTCTCCGTTCTCAATGGCTGTGTTGACTGCGTTGACATGATCAGTCTTGAGGCGCTTGTGCAATTCGGCAGCAGCGGCATTCAGTCTGTAGGATCTGGTGATGTCTGTGCACAGCGTGCACGGATACAAAGACTGGCTGAAAGTCTTTGAGTTGGAGGCGTTCAAGGTATTCTGTGGCTTCTTCTTCTTGTTCTGGAGTGGGTTTTCGTGTGTTAGGAACAGAAATGAGAAAGCGATCTAGAAGGCCATGGCCTTCGTCCATTCTAAAAATCAGCAGAGCCACGTTTTGAATCTGGGTTGATCCAAGAAGGGAGAAGGCCGTGTTTGACTCAATTTCTCGGGTTGCTTCTGTGACGAAGTGGTAAGAGTTGCAGTCATCAGTGATGGAAGCAGATAACCAACGGAGCTACCTATGGATTTGGCTTTTGCTTCCAAGAACTTGAAGACGTCAGAAAACAGCACATCATAATTGAAAACGATGCCTGAAACTCTACAATGAATTGAGGAGTATTTTCATTTTGACGCGAAAGACGAACGATTGGATTTGACATTGTGTCCGGTTGGCGTTCAAACGTGTATAGCAGTTAAAAAGAGCAATGCACCAAGATTAAGAAAGAAAATTTGGAGGAAAACAAAAGAAATGTGTAAGTCATTTCGTTTTGCAAAGTGATTTAAGTAGCTTCTTTCAACCGGTGATAGTTCATTAAGAAGTAACCAATGAAAAGGTGAGAATTTCGCGGGAATGAAAACAGAGAGCAAGGCGCTGAGATTAAATCTGGGCGACAAAACAACAGGAAGTTGCAAATACCTTTCATTTCGTGTGAGTGATTTACTAAGTATTAAAGTTTGTTGAAAAATGCACGAATTTAAGGTGAGACTTTTGCAGCACCGCAAATCATAAAAGAAGATTGGCCGGCCCAAATTCAGTTGTGTGTTACAATCTCTGAAAAAGGAAAATGTTGAGGGTCGGAGTTGATGGAAAAGTGGATAAAACTTTTGGCTGTCAGGCAGGCACTAGTTTCAATACAAAAGATAGTGGAAAGATAGTGGTTTGAACAGAGTAATGTTACTCTGGAGGAGATCATCAAGCTCACCTACTGGTGGTCGGAAGGTCTGACGCAAGAGCAAATTAAGAAACAGTTGCACATTAATCCCAACACAGCTGTCGACTGGGATATGTTTTGTCGGGACACATGTGAAGTTACCATCGAGAGAAATAGTGAAAAGTT
>NC_090892.1:31379977-31384977 GCF_036669925.1 Montipora capricornis
TTCGATAGATGTGGTGTGATGGGGTGGATGCCTGGTGGTGAGGTTCTGAAACAGGGCGACCGAAGACAGAATTAAAGTAGTCATTAAATGCATCCGCCATAGCTTGAGGATTTGTTATGAAGTGACGGCTAGACCCATCCTTAGTAATGGCATGTGGTATCTTTCTGGATTTGGTTTTATTACTGAAGAAGTTTCAAAACTTTTGCGGTTATCGGAAACAACTCTTGAGAGATCATGAAGGTAGCCATTGTACTTCGAACGTATGAGCTTCTTGCAGTCACAACCGTTTAATTCCAGGTCACTCCTCGTGATGCACACAATGTCGTCTCTACATGCGAGTAAAACACCCCCTCCAGATCGACCCAGACGATCTCTTCTAAAAATAGAGTATCCATGAGGAAGAATTTCATGATCAAGTACTGAACAGTCAAGCCAGGTCTCTGTAAGCGCAATAATATTGGTACCAGCAGCGTAGACCAATGTATGGAAGTCCTGTAGTTTGTTTCTAATTGACCGAACATTCGCCAGAACACAAGACAAACCATGATTGTTTTTTTTGCGTAGCAAAGTTTGTGAAGCTGGTGGAGCTCGCTTCAGATGAGAAAGTATCGTCAAGACAAGTTGGAAGAACATCCAAAAGCATTTGGTACACATCCACTCTGAGTTTGTTTGGCAAATAGCTCGATAATCTTTAACAGACAAGCCAGCCAAGACTGCAAGATTTGCATTGCGGTTCAATGATTGCACGCAATTGTTCGATCACAAGTATTGCATTGCATTGCAACAAGACCAGGATTTCATATTATATCGCCACAAGATAAGATAAATAATTGAACACATATTTCAGCCATAAGAGCAGGTTTGGTGAGATTTAGGAGTAAGCCAAGCTGCTTGCAAGCTGAAATGTGATGGTGTGGTTATGATTAAATAAATAGACACTTCCACGGTTTTTATCAACTTTTGACGTTCACGAGTTAGGCAAAATCCGACAAGCGCCATAAAATTAGTAAAATTGACCAGTTTGAGAGGGATTTGTTGAAAATTAACCAAGATATAGCTCCTTCGCGCGCTTAAAGATTCCGTTGGTAGGGTCTATTTGTTTTAGTTTCCCTTCAGCATAGCCTGCCTGCGAATACACTCACCTCGCTCCCTGTCACTTGGGACGCGTGAAACCTCGCAGTAACGGGGTGCAAGGAGAGGAGGCTGTACTCGCAGGCTGACTGAGTCAATGAGTCAACGAGTTAGTGCAGTTAATTAAACCATAAAATGAAAGCTAAAATTTCAGAGAGTGCTTTGGCCTAATCACTGAAACGAGCGCTTAGGCTTAATCAACAAATTATTGCTATATTGACTGTGAGTCTCATTGACTCATGACTCATTGACTCATTTGACTCATAACACATGCGTTCTCGCTAACTGCATACCAGGGCGCAGAAAAGGATGTGCGGTGAAACGCCCACTCTGCTCTTGGGCGATGTGTGATGTGGAGAGAGACTGCGAATCAATTGAAAATATAAACAAAGATGGCGGCTCACGTCGGCGAGACACACGATCCGGGTGAATTAGAAGATCTACAAATGATCCTTAGTCTCGCAGACGATGCAGATGATGAATTTGTGGAAGACGTAATGCTCAAAGATGCTGAACCTTTTGAAGTAAAGGAAGTCACATCCGTTTTCCAAAGATTATCATCGAGCTGTGAAGAAAGTGAGTCTGTTATGCAACGAAGAAAAGAGGCAAGACTTCCATATTGAACAAACAATTTATTGCATCTAAATGAAGCACGCGTTCATCCGGGAATGTTGTGAAGCTTCTCCTCCAGTGTCGGGATGATGTATTTTGGGCGTCTGATGGCCTTGTTAAGGGTCTGGGAAGGGTCCAGGCATATTCTGATTTTTCCCGGCATGGTGGGGGTGGGTTCTCTCTCTCAAATTACCATGTTGGATATCCAGTCTGTCAGCTGTGATACGCGAACCAGATGGCCCGTGGTCTCGTAGTGGTCCAATGCTTTTTTGATTGAATCCAGTTTCGAGATGGGTTGGCGATGAACTGGGGAGTGGATGGGCTTGATATTAGGGTCCAGATCGAAATCGACAGGAGGCCCAAGGAAGCCAAGTCCTTGAAATAGTGTGCGACAGTTCTTCGAGATGAACTCCATGGTGAGAGTTCCTAGCTAGGGCCATGTGTCTGGAGGTATTGGGGATGGTCCTGCTTCTGACAAGTGGGTGGGTCAGCCTTCGGGTGGGAGGGAGGATCGTCAGTGCCGCATTTCCTGATGCAGTCAGGGTTGAGGGTAAGTACTCCAAGTGTTTTGCTGGCTTCGGTACTGAGTAAAGCTGGTTGATCAGTGTCAATGACCTGAAAAGTAAGATTGCAAGTGGTGCTGTCTTTGCAGGCTTTGATGGTGGTTTGTCCGATAGGCTTGATTGGTGGGCTGGCATAAGGTATTATAACAGTTCTGGTCGGCGACTCTGTAGCCCAGGGCATACTGTAAAGATGCTTAGATGGGAGTGTTACAAGAGGCCGCATAGTCAATTTGAAAGGGGATTTGAATGGTGTGGTTGGAATCCGGGCTCTTTAGGTCGAGTAAGACGAAATGGCCCTTGTCAGGAACTGTTGAAGATGCGTGAGCTATATGAGGGTTCGCGTCTGAGATTGAAGCAGTGCTCATATTGTATCCCGTCTGCAGGAGGAAGGGCCAAGCTCTGATCTAGATCTACCATACGGATGTGTTCACACCTGGGAGTTGGCATGAGGGGCTTTTTGGGCGGTGGTCTGGGGGATCGTTGATCTCTGACAGCCTGTTGGCAAGCTTGTGGCAGTAGCTGCATGTTTGTCCTTGGGCTGGACATTTTTCACGTGGATGTGGAGCTTTGCCACCGCAAAAGAAGCAAGATTTGCTGTTTGGTCTGCTGGACGCCATTGAAAATTTCTGGCTGGTGTGGTGGATGTGGCATAGTGGACCTGTTCCTCAATAGAAGAGTGAGCTAAGAGCTTGTTTGTCTGTTGGGCCGCTTCAAAAGATACCGCTTGACTTACAACAAATGCTAGTGTGAAAGGAGGGTCGTCGGCCTTGCGCTGCCCATCTCTATAGAAGATGTCTTCTCTAAACCGACTGAAGGATTCATTTAACCCGAAGAGAAACTTGGCCCTCATGAATTCGTCAGCATTTGGACCGAATGAGCATCGGCCTGCGGCAGTGCGGACGGCTGTTTCCCAGGCTGAAATGGACGTTTGGTCTGCTTGTGCCATTTGTTTCCAGAAGTGGTATCTGTCTTGCATAAGAGTTCTTGCACCTACGTAGTGTTCCTTAATTTTTTGTAGCCAGATCCATGGCTTGTCGGCATTGTTGGCGGGGATCTTGGAGGTGATCACGTCGTCAAGAGTGTCTCATTCTGACAAAGGAATTGTGCTGCGAAGAACGGCTAGCTTGAATGGTCTCTTCGCTTCGATGTAGTGATCTGCTGTGTGTTAATCTGTTTTTAACAGGATTTCTGTAGCCTTCTAATAAGCAGTAATCGTGGAATCGTGTTTCCCAGTGGCGAAAGTGGTCTCGATTAGCTCTGACAGTATTGGCATTGAGGATTCGTTTGTCATGTTTGGGCATCGTGCGATCTGTAAGGTAATGCCGAGGTTAGAGCGCGTGTGACCTGATCTGTCAAGCCAAAGTAGTTAGATACAGCTGTTTGGCATCGTTTCGATAGGAGGACTGTGTTCCCTGATAAATGGTTCGATGTTGGGACTGGAGGCTGGATGTCAGACTGGTTCTGACACCATGTTATGCAAGGAAGAAAAGGGGCAAGACTTCCATATTGAACAAACAATTTATTGCATCCAACCGAAGCACACGTTCACCTGGGAATGTTGTATTGCATAACAATCAAATGCGAGTAACGCAATAACAGTAACGTGATATAGCATGATAAGTCAAGGTTCACTTGTAAAATGCTGTCCAAAATTGACAATGATGGTGCTGCTGTAGATAGGCTGGGAACAGTTATAAGAGAGCTGAATTATGTCGTCCTTAATTGCTACAAATCTGTTGATAAGTTAAAGAGCCAGCAATTAAAAATGGTGATGTTGGAGAAATCATTTACCTGGCACAGATTTGATAGGCAGTCGAAGCTTTCCGAGTCGTGGCAACGTCTTGTTGGAGTGCCAGCATCCAACAACAAAGAAAGTAATGTTGTATTCCAACATATTCTCCAGCACAACTGGAGTCATGCAATTCTTCGCCGTTCGAATAACAACTCAGTGAGTGTCGATCATGTAGAATCACAGAACGACAAGTTAGCAGTAGATGACAGATGAGGTTGAAAGAGTTGCAATCAGACAACGTGCTGGTTGGGCCATCAAGAGGGCTAGGGACACTATTCTGTCATCTTCAACAACAATAAGCATTAAACTTTCGTGTAATGATAGTACACAGGTTGTGGTCAGCAAAGAATAGTTACTGTAGCTAATTGAACGCTTAGGAAAAGATGAGCTGCAGGAAGCAGGCAAATTCATGTTTATGCCTTTTTCTCAAACTGATGATTTTTTTATAACACTCCACAAGGAAACTGAATCTCTTTTAAATCAAGAAATTATTTTTAAACAAACTGGAAAAGATGCAGTAATTTGGTCCCTCAAGCAGCTTTCCACCAGTGCAATTTTGCGTTCCAAATGGGAAAGCTTACTTGGCAAAGCCAGCGGATATGCAAAAGCAGCTCATGTGGTACTTCTTCAAACCAATTGACTCCATGTTTCTGAAATCGAAGCAACAGATAATTAGAGAGCAACTTCAATTAAAGCCTCAGAAGTCAAGCCACAGCTTGCGGCAAAGTCTGCCTAAGTCAACTAAAAACACAGCCACCAGTAAGACAAGAACTGAGGGGGAAGAAAATGCCTCGAAAGCTCTAAATGCCATTCCAGGTATTGTTACAAAGCTTAGGAAAAATGCAAAAACCCCAGTAAAAGTGGAGCAATTTCTTGCAAGTTTAAAGAGAGGCAATGCCAGC
>NC_090892.1:31394977-31397477 GCF_036669925.1 Montipora capricornis
GAAACACTTTAATTTCGCGTAATTGACATATTGTAAGTCACTTAATTTTTGCGGCATGCTATGTTCTCGACACATATTGTTCGCGTCACTTTAATTTCGCGACTTTTTTTAAATCGCGAAATTCACGTGTCGCGATAATTTCATGTTACAAGGTATATTTAGCGGCCACCTCTATTAAGCGGCCGTGGCCAATTTGAAGCCATTTGCCGACTAAAAAAGTTAATAAAGTAAAGTAGTTCGAAAACTTTAACACTGTTTATGATAGACTGTATTGAATAAACTGTCTTCGTTTCGATTTCGTGTAGCTCGCTGTTTTGAAACTCTGACTGGCGCGAAATTAACCACCCGCGGAACGTGTACTGATCGTACCGACTTCTTTGACCTCAAACTCGAAAAGGTCGAAAAAGGTCACTATAAAATGTACACAGGTGAAAGAGATTAAGGTGTTCTACGCATAGTCAAGAATGTACGCTTTCAGCTGCTTTAGGTCGTTGGGAATGAACATATTTATTTTCGGGCGCGGACATGAAAAGTAACGCGTTTTGAAGAAGCGAGATTTATTTCAAGCAAAATCGTTTCTGATTTTGTATCTAAAAACGATTATATATTGCCCACAGCTTCAATAGCTCATTGCGATGCTCCGCAAGATAAAAGTAAGTTGAATTATTTTACTGTTCTCTCGCAGCAATCTTTTTTTCGCATCAGGTTTCGTACTATTTTTGCCGCCATTTTTTGAAGAGTGCTACACTCTGGCGCTGTCGACCCAGTCTCTCTCTGCATCACACATCGCCCAAGAGCAGAGTGGGCGTTTCACCGCCTATTCTTTTCTGCGCCCTGCTGCATACTAAAAATGGGAAGAATTTATTTATTTCCTTTTTTTTTTCCCCATTTTAAAGATTCCCGCTATTAAAGATTCCCATTTTAAAGATTCCCCGTTCCCCGTTCCTTGTTTTAAAGATAGCCGCCTTTAACGAATGAAAAAAGCGCGGATGGAAATATATACGAAATGGAGTGCGAAAAATTTTTTTTGTTAAAATAGAATACAAAAAATGTGTGAAAAAAGATAAGAGATAAAATGTAGATGAGGTCTAATTACAGTAAAATGAAGTATTGCCTAGGCAACGGTTTTGAGTTATTATCCGCGTCAACGGTTTTAGCTGTGTGCCAAGATTCTAGTGTTTTTCGAACGCGGTAATTGCCTTTGTGAATAACGCAAGCATTATCAAAGTCAATGGAGTGATTATTTAGCCACGCATGGTTAGCAACATTAGAGCCCTTTGTGTAGTTTTTCAAGTTTCGTTGATGTTTCTTTTTGCGGGTTTGCAAGCATCTTTCGGTTTCTCCTATGTAGTTCCAAGAGTCTTTACATGGGATTTTATAAACAAGCTTACAAGTAGAAACCGGTTGGTACAAGGTTTGTTCAAATGGTAAGCAAAAACTCCCGAATGGGAAATTTAGTTGGGATCGGCGTGTACCATTTACAAAATCCGTTCAAGGTTACCGAGAGAGTCTGGAGGGAGGCAAAATCATGGGGGTATGCAAAATAGTAAACACGTTTTCCGTTTGGAAATTTTGGACTGCCTTTCAAGAAATCCCGTTTTCTCCGGAAATTTTTCGTTTGGGAAGACCAAAATAGGATTACCGTTTACATTCCAACCGAAATTTCCGGGTTTTTGTGGTAAATGGTAAACAACCAACATCACATTGGAGATCTGAAGGTTGTCGGTACTTTGGGGACGGGAATTCTTGTTGAAGAGTTTTGAACGGTTTGTTTACAACGCGGATTTCATGTTTACGGAGTAATCTCGTAAAAGGTTCGGTTAGAACACTGATGTAAGGGAGACATGCATAACCCTGATACGTATCCGATTTCCATTTGAAAAACATAGAAACCAGTTCTTGTGGTGGAGGGACTGTTGGTGGGGGTGGCTTCTTGTTGAGGATGGTAGAAATAACAGACGAAGGGTAGCCATTAGCTTCTAATGCGGCCCTAACGTAATTGGTTTCACGAGTTTTTCCTTCATGACTGCTCGGGAGGTTGGATGCCAGGAACAGAAGGGTCGAGGCCGTACTGATTCTGTGTTTTATATCATGGTGAGAAGAGAAATCCAAGTATCGATCTGTGTGTGTTGGCTTCCGATACACATCAACAGCATTTCTTCTGGAAAATATTTTTCGCACTCCATTTCGTATATATTTCCATCCGCGCGCTAACTTTTTTCATTCGTTGAAGGCTATAGACTGATAGCCGAAAGCTTATGTTTTTAACCTTTTTTAACCAGAGAACGTTTTTTACTTCCAAGATAAAAAAAAAATTCACAGTAGTGTTAGGCCTCACTCGAACTTGGAATCATTACTTTGTGAAATGCATATTGTTCTGTAAATGTAGCGTTGCATTGGTCCATATAGTGATAAACACTCAACAAGCGACCGGGCTTCATTGGATGTAATTCTTAGAAGATCTAACCATTGCTCGTGAGGTGTTTGCTCTGAAAGAAGT
>NC_090892.1:31409977-31412477 GCF_036669925.1 Montipora capricornis
CAGCATTTGTCCTACAATTTCAGATGTATGCTCAGCTGAGGATGATGCTGATAATTTTGTCTCTTGCTCAATTTCAACTAGAGGGGAGAGCTTTTCTGAGATTGTTCGAGATTCGAAGGCGAAGACGACATCGGCGTGGACATCCATACTTTTGGGTTCTCCCTCGACCCGCCGATTCATGGTTTGATATTCATTAGAATGACCCAAGAATCCCAGACGAATATTTCAGGAAACAGCTTCGAATGAGAAGAGCTACTTTCCGTTTGCTTTTGGATGTCCTTCGCCCATACATCACAAGACAAAACACTCGTTTTAGAAGGTGTATTGAGCCAGAAAAGGTATTGGCAATTGGGCTCACGCGCTTAGCTCATGGAGGAATATACGTTTCGATTGGGCCTGGTTTTAACGTTGGGACAACGACAGTAATCGAGGCCGTCGAAGACGTCGTTACAGGACTGGTTTCTATAAAACATGATTATATCAAATTCCCAGAAACTGAAGCTCAACTTGTTGAAACGAGGGAAACTTTCGAAGAGCTTTCTGATCTTCCAAATGTGGCTGGTGCAATTGATTGCACACATGTCACGATCAAAGCCCCTACTGACAGCAGAGTCGACTACTTCAGTCGATTCCAGCGCTACGATATAATCGTCCAAGCCGTGGCTGATGGCAAGAAAAGATTCCTAGATGTAGCAGCTGGCTTTCCAGGATCCCTGCACGATGCACGCGTGTTACGGAACAGTCGCCTTTACAGACGATGCGAGAACCAAGAATTATTGACTGGTCCTATTATGAATGTTCTCGGCCGAGAGATTGGTCCATATTTGGTGGCCGATAGCGCCTATTTTTTGGCTCCCTGGTTACAAAAAGTTTACCCTGAAGGAACGCTAGATCCCGACGAAATTGCATTTAATGAGGAACTTTCCTCGGCCAGAGTTTCCGTGGAGTGCGCTTTTGGAATTCTGAAAAGTCGTTGGCGTATTTTGACAAAGCAAATCGAAAGCGGGGTTAGTTCTTTGAGTGATACAGTTGTAGCATGTGCTGTTTTACACAATTTCTGCATTAATGCGGGCGATGAATGGGAATGGGATGATGGCGACGACGACGGAGGAAATGATAATGATGCAAATGTTTTGAAGGATGGCGACGATATCAGAGAACTACTAAAAGAGTACATTGCCATGTGATTTTATTTATCATTGATCTCTTAACAATAACATATTGTTTTGACTTATTTTCGTTTTGTTCGTGTTTTCTTGATCATATAAACTTTGTAAAAAAACTGGAACGAAAACTTATAAACGCGCATCTAGAATATAGCATTGCTTTGAACTGCTACTTGATATTTAGGATGTAATAGACTATCAATATAACAAACGATCCTCTCGCAGCTCTTTAAAATAAATGTTCTATAAAAACAACAAAGTGTTCAATATAAACAGTGAAGCTGGCCTTGGCCAGCTTCACCTGGAGGCTTGCAACTACAACTTGATACATAAAAAGAGGTGGTCCAGACCGCAAGCTACTATCTCTTTGCAGTTTCAGAGTAATTGTTTAAAAAGCAGGATAAGTGAATAGGATAAACGAAAACTGTTGCCTTTAATTTTTTTCTATAGCCTTGGTCAGAGCAGCGAGGAAACCAGTCATGGCCTGAGTTTGCTCTCGTTGCATTTCTTGCATTTGCTCTACAGCATTTGCCAATCTATCACCCTGGCGCTCCACTCTCTCGGTAAATCTAGCAAAATCCTCAGAATCGTCGTTCTCCAGGCTTCTCTTGCGCCCTTTTCCCTTTCCTTTTCCCTTCTTCCTCTCGCTCCTGCTTTTGACTTTGATTCCCATTGCTTGAAGGGCTTCCTCTGCCTGATCCGAGGTATATCCCTCCTCCTCGTCACCAGCAGGCGAGTCGGGCAACGTCTCCTTGTTTTTCGCGACTGCATTTGCAGTTTCCCGCACGTGCTTCAGAGTAACAACATCCCTGCACGCGGTCAAAGACATCACAATGTTCGCAGGTTTCATTATTTCCTCCCGTCTGCTATCGATTCCAGTCCTTGGCCTCTTTGTACTTCTTTTTTAAGTGCTTAATTTTTCTCTCGCACTGACTTGGAAGGCGCGCTAAGTTGAATTGCTCGTTTATTTTAGTGGCGATTTCACCCCACACTTTCCTCGACTGTTGGCTCTCCAGCCTTGATATATTCGCCTCCCACAGATCCACGAGGTATTTCACCTGGTCCTCTGTCCATCGGTCTTGTGTCGTCTTGCCCTGTCTCTTGTCCTGCTTCGTGTTTCCTTCAGTGGAAGTGCTGGCAATCTCGTATGTCGGAGTGCTAGTTCCACTAGCACTACTTCCCGACTGAGGACTGCTACTCCTCTGTCCTGGCGGAGAACTACTGGTAGTAGCATGGGGCATCGAGGTCGTGGAATTCCGATATGGATACGAATCATAAACGTTTTGGAAGAAATAACCCGGAGGATAGCAAAATGGAAAGCTATTTGGCGGGAT
>NC_090892.1:31427477-31429977 GCF_036669925.1 Montipora capricornis
TTCGCTGGCTTATCGTCTTCATGTGCTCCAATGAATTTATTTTCCGACCGTTGGTTAAAACTAAGTCCTCCTACAAGTTGACTCAGAAGAATAAGCCTATTTCCTATACAACGTTTAGGGATCAGTTAGCCAAAAATCCTACAGAACGTAGTTCCTGATCCCTCTGTTTAGGGGAGTCATTCCTTTCGGTCAGGTGGAGCCTCTAGGGCCGCCAACAGTGGGGTTAATGATAGGGTTTTCCAGAAACATGGAAGATGGAAGAGTGTTGCAGCTAAGAATGGTTACATCAAGGACGACATTTCTTCACGACTTTCAGTCTCGAAATCTTTGGGGCTTTAGTTCGTTTTCTCTGCTCATCAAGCCCTATACTTTTTCTTCTAGGTTGTAGTATAACGTATCGTTATAGTTACTGGTGCTCGGTATAAACTGCCAAAATAAACCTAATGGTTTTTCCTCATGTTGTGTACTGCGTGGTGGAGCTGAAATGCCTTTTTAAAAAGGGACAAATCATTATATGCTTTATAAGCAGCATTGACACGAGCCTTGAAAACTCCCCCGGAATGGGACGAAAAATTATTTAACATTGATCATATGTCTGATGTAATGCAAGACCTCTTGTTGTTTAGAATAAGGGTCAATAGGAACCCACGATTTTTCCCATTCTCCGACATGTCTGTGAATCTCTTCGACTACAAAGCTTTCTGGATCCCTAAACGGGACATCTTTAGCAGAGGCTTTTGCTAAGCATTGAGAAACTAACACAGGAGACGGCTTCGGGGTTGTCACGCTTTGGGGCTCACCCCTCCAATCACACCAACGGACCGACATTGGACAAGAAACAGCTTCTTCTGGATGAAAGTGAAAGGTTTTGAGACGCTTTTGATTGCCCTAGAACAGAAAGGAACAAAACGGGAGAGATAAGACCCAAGGCGATGCTGTCGGGTTAGGGGTAGGGATTTTGACATTTTCTGAATCCCCCCCCCCCCCACTGGGGCTTAACATTGATAGCTGCATAATGCAAACATCCAGCGAGACACACTCGCACGCTAAAACGCTGATATCCCGCGAGCCACACTCGCAATGACGTTAAAAACTAGCGAGATATACTTGCTATGACGCTAACGACCAGCGAGGCACACTCGCTATAACATCAAAAACCACCGAGACACGGACGCTATAAACGCTAACAACAAGCGAGACACACTCGCATGAACAGCGTAACACCGGCGAGACAAACTCGCTATTACGCCAAAATCCGGGGAAAGCGAGACAAAGAGCGGCTAAAATTTGGCGAGTCAAACTCGCAAGAGCAGCTTAATTCGGCGTGGCAACCTCGCTAATTTGGAAAACTAAACAAACAAATCCCATACCACGAGGTATAAGAACGCTAAAACTGCAAAATCTAGAGAAACTGTGAAACAAACGAGCATAAGCCTAGTCACGGGTGGTAACGAACCCGTGATAACAACTGGGACGAAAAATGAGCGAGCTGTAAAAGGAAAGAAACCCACCCACCATTTCGGCAGCCGGTTCTCCGGGTTGAACGGGACCGACAGCCTGAAGTTGGTTAGCTAAAGCGTCATCTTGCCGAGCCTGAACCGGCTGGTCGTCAAAACGAAGCGAAGTAGGCAACGTCGCATTCGAAGGCAGAACACGGAGGAGCGAGACCTGAAGCCCTTATAACTAACTAGAGGACTGCATCGAAGACGGATGTCGGCTGTCGCTGAAGGAAGAAAGTGAAAAAGGTACGCTTGTCGAATATTTCTTTGTCGCATGTTCAAGGTTTACATTTGCTCTGGCTGATTTTTGCTCCCTAGTTTGATTGATTAGAAAATCGGATCACGTGTATTTTGTGCACCCCTCGACCGATATGTCGGCTGACATATCGATCGAGTATCGGATGTTTACCGATATATCGGTCGAGGGGTGCACAAAATACACATGATCCAGAAAATCTATAAGTATTAAGTGACTTGAGTTTCTGTCGCACCTATTGAACCACAAGACCGTTTACCATAGTTCATCTTTTTTTTGAATTTCTCGAGGCAGAAAGGTCACACAAGAGAACTTGGTAGCCTGCGAACTCAGACGTATTTCCGGCGGTCGTTTGTTTGGAGAGACACGACCACCGGAAATACGTCTGCGTTCGCAGGCTAAGAACTTGAACTTGAACTTGAACTCGAACACGTTTGTTGACTATTGCTACGTCATCACAGGTCATATCCAAGATGGCGCTCTCCAAGCCACGAAAGAGGCAACTTCAAAGTGCTCGTGTCACATTTTAACAGGGAACTGGACAAAACGGCAATTATTTTCGAATTCCTGGGGAAACGTTTTCGTACTTTAGAGAAACTTCTTCTAGACTGTACTTTCCCTTTAAGGGACGGCAGATGACTAATTTTTTATAGTATCTTTTTTTCCATGCAATCTGTGCATATGCTTTACGGTTAATACGCTTGCTTTTTGCTTTACCTACCTTACCTGTTTCATTGACGAGTGC
>NC_090892.1:31439977-31444977 GCF_036669925.1 Montipora capricornis
TACCCGTAGACTTTATAACTATTCACACTTAGGAACTCATTAAACTGGTGATGGCATAAGCATGCCGACACATGTCTTTTAAAAACGTTCTCTGTTTCTTACAGTATTTATCATACTTGCTACTATTGCGACATTATTATTATTATTGTTATTATTATTATTATTACTATTATTATTGTTATTATTATTATTATTATTATTATTATTATTATTATCACTTTATTATTATCTGTTATTCCCTCTTCTTGACTGGGCACTAACATTTTCATCCTCCTCTGGTTCTTCATCGGACTTCGTGTGATACTCAGATGCCTGATCCATATCAACTTCGGTGCGCTTTTCTTGCGCATTTACATTCTGATCTTTGTCATGTTCGGATGGCCAGACAATTCTCTCACCTACAGAAGGAACAGTGTCAGATGTCTGGTATGTTTAAAGGAAGGGTTCTCGCCTTATATTTTGTCGTTTCCTTTCTCACTGGCGCTGCCTAACACATTTTCCATGATCTCTTGCCCATTTTCTCATCAGTTCCCTGTCCTCTGGACTCATCAATAGACTTTTCAAAGGCTCCACTGGGTAGTAAGACGATGGCTGAGTGAAGTTGTAGGCAGACCACCTCGCCATTCTCTTGGCTGATTCTAACATGTAGCTTCCAAAGTTCCTAGCATACAGTAATGGTAGGCACGTATGGTGCATGTGTATGTCACTGCGTGAAGATTTTCAACCTTAAGGGTTAACAGGCTTTCGGGATTAACTTTGGCTTCCGGATTAAGTTTTTCGATGTTGAGACTTTGTGAAGTCCGCGACGAATCATGGCTACGGAGTCGGTGGTTTTGCTGGCAACTGCCCCTTCAGGTCCATTTGTTTTCCTTTTTGTGCCAGTCAGTGTCTGCACCAAGGAGACAGTCCCTTTAAGGAAAACATCTAGGCAGTTAACTTTCTCTACAGCCTCTGGAAGTGAACTAGTGCTTACCCGCTTGCGTTTTAGGTGAACGGAAAATGCCTCATACAGCTTCCCTAGGTTTTAGGTGTAGCAATCGGCCCGTAATCGTAATGATCTATAATAATAGTGAGTACTTGTTGTGCATTGTCTGGCAGTCATTGTCCAGTAATTGTAATATTAGTAACTGATTGTTGTGTATTTTTACCATTCAGTAATGATAACATTAAGGACTCTATTGTTTAAAAACGAGTGCCCTGGAGGTTTAAGTCAAGTATCAGAAACGTCACCGAAATAGAACAATCAATACATATAGAAAGAACGAAACCTATCAACGTACCCTGTATAATGCAGTCTGGATCAATGAGTTTTGGTAGTTCTTGTTCCCACTGTCGTTGTGTTTTTATTGAAAAACTCTCCACACAACCGGCACGTCGGACTGGTCGCATAAAAGTAGCATCGATGTTACGGCCAAGACCTTTCTTTGCGGCTGTGTCTTTGGCACCCGCAAAATCCAGGATATCTCGCATCATTTTGTCAATTTCTCGATGTCGCGATGTAGATAAAGGAAAGGAGGTCTTCTCTTTGTGCACTTGGACCTTTTGCTTGGTTTCTTCATCCAAAACATAGAAATTGAGTATGATGATAACTGGAAATGTGACTTCCGAAACCTCCGCCAATTTGAAACTGTTCCCACGAGACCCTGGGGACTGTGGAAACCTACAGGGGAGACCTGGGGCAAGGTTCATCCCCAGATTCTTTGACCTTTGACAGGAAGTCAGGGTTGATAAGGATTCAGCCAGATATACCAGCTGTGTCCGGAAATGGGGTAGATGGCTCTTATGGCAGCAGATAATTCTTTTAACACGGACATAAGAAGCAAATTCACGTTTCCCAAAACAAAAAACGCTTCAATCACGCTTCACATTAATTAATAAAACCACGATTCACGATGCAAGAAAAAAGAAATTAACGTTTCACGAAAAATAAAAGGGTCCGATCACGGCTCACGAAAATACTCTATACCCCCCGAAATAGAATTCTCCAACGTCATGGCCGCTGGGCCTCATGATCAGTCTCCGCCAAGGACGCTTACGCTGACCTTAAAGTGTAGATTTATAATAAAACTGCAATCATAGACAAAACCGTTGGGAAGGTTAGCACTTTTGACGTCTTCACTGCTTCTCTTCCCTCCTCCCTCATTCAATGTTGTACAAAACTGAACGGTTTTGGTGGGCCCGGAAATTGTGATGTTTCCTTCCAAAATTGAATAGGGGGGAGGGGGCTATATAAGAGAAGCTGAAACTATTTCTTTTGCGTTTTAACAGAAGCGGGTTGAAATACAGCTTTGGTGCAGTTCATTTACATAACCTTCCCAAATACTTTTGTCTATGATTGTAGCTGCCTCCGCAGGGTTTTCGCCGAGAGGAGTATCAAGTATTTATGAGTCAATGAATCAATGAGTCAATGAGTCATGAGTCATGAGTCAATTAGTCAATGAATTAGTGCAGTTACCCTAACCCATAAAATGAAAGCTAAAATTTCAAAGAGTGCTAAGGCCTAATCACTGAAAAGAGGGCTTAGCCTTAATCAATAAATTATTGCTATATTGACTGTGAGTCTCATTGACTCATTGACCATTTGACTCATAAATCATGGGACCTCCGCCCAGAGGCCAAAACCCGAGGAGGCAACCTAGAAGTCCCCTAGTTAAAAACGTAATTTTGCCTTCACTATTCAACCGGCAGAAAAACACAAATGAAAGTAAAACCTAGTGCAAACATGACAATATATATAAGAAAACGAAAACGAAATTAAACTGACCCGTCAACAAATTGAAAGCAGGCCGTAGACTGCATCTCCCTGCAAACGACCTCGAATAACATATTTTTCCTTCACTACTCAACCGGCAACACAAGCGATGATATATGGGCGCGTTGGCCAGCCGAACCACCGTAGAACAAAAAAAAGGGCTCGAGTTAAAGTGAGAGTGACCTAGAAACCTCTAATCTACTAATTAAAGAGTATTTTTAGCCGTAAAATGTGTAATTGGCTATCTCGCCTCTCGCCCCAGTCAAATGCTTGACTGCTGTCCAAAACCTTTCTGGCGTATTTCGGGGGGATTTCGGGTAACATAAATCCATCTGTATATATATTTTTTCTAGACTACGAGCAGTCCCTTTGTTTTCTTATAGTCCGTCGAGAGCGGAGCGAAAAAAACAGGCCGCGCGAAACTTGGCCGCGCGAAAGCTGGTGTCTGGGCGGAAGGCCAGCTTTCGCGCGGCCGAGTTTCGCGCGGCCTGTTTTTTTCGCTCCGCTCTCGACGGACTATAAGAAAACAAAGGGACTGCTCGTAGTCTATATTTTTTCTGGTCTTGAAAACATGTGAAAAGACCACCTTTGTGGAAGTCGAAACTTTTGCGAAACGGGCAGCGGTGGCACGAGAGAGAGAGGAATGGAGAAAGAAAGACACTGGAAACGAGGTACCTTGTTTTTACGTATAAATTTTGATGTGAATGACCTGCACGCGATGGACTGTTCCATAATTTGTTGTAACAAAAGCCACGATCCAATTTTTCTTCCAAATGGAGTTAATGTATCTCTTGGCAGAGGCCCCTTGACAAGAATAACGGATAAAAAATGTTCCAGAAAGCAAGGTCAGTGAATTATGTCAGGAACATGTAAAGGCTGCATTCTCGCGACTCAAGTGAACGAGTTTTAACCCGATTGAAACGAATAAATCATTAGACGTATTTAAGGGACCACATCTGAGCATACTGGGAAAAACGTCCGCGTAGTTTCTACATTTGTAAAACAAGGAATGAGCTACAATGACCTACAATGATCTACAATGGCCTACAATGAGCCACAATGAGAGCCCTACAATGGCCTACAATGGGCTACAATGGCCTACAGTAATCTACATTGGCCTACAGTGACCTATAATAGGCCACTTGCACTAAGAGGTCATGTGACATCGTTTTTATGAAAATGAAAGTTACATGATTTTGCCTTCGAAACACTATTAGTGAGTCATAACTTAAAATAATAGTGATTTGGTTTTTAATAGTGATTTGGTTTTGGCCGCCATGTTGGAGGGCAAGAGTATGCCCTCCAACATGGCGGCCAAGACAAATCATGCTACTTTGTTGAAAAATCAAAGTACCATAAAATATTCCCCTTAAATGCGTTTCCTCTCAAATTTTGCGTGTAAGATAATTTTTATGTGTTCTGTCAATTTTTGGCAACCGCAAGATTACAACTTACTGTTTAAGGGAAGCATTGGTCACGTGACCTCTTAGTGCAAGTGGCCTATTGGCTACAATGAGCTAAAATGGCCTACAGTGAGCTACAACTGCCTGCAATGCGCTTCAATGGCCTACAGTGATCTGCAATGACCTACAACATTTGAGCTACAGTGACCTACAATGAGCTACAATGACCTACAGTGACCTACTTAAATGACTTACAATCAAAGAGAAAGACAAAAGAGGATCAGGGTGAAGAGTTTGGTGGGCGGAAAACATCCATTGTGCGTTGTCAGGCAACGCTTTTAGTCTATTGCATGACAGCCCAAATGACCACAGCAATTACGCACATGGTGTTTAAGGCAGAAATAAACTGCCAAAAGACCCTTGGATGGTTTTCCTTTGTTTTAAAGCTAAATGTGCAAATATCAAAGCTTTGCTTGGCAACGATAAAGTCTTGATTAGAGCTGGAAAAAATAAAGAGAAGATTATAAATAAGTTATTCTTCTTGCAATGTTTTGTTTGGTTCAGAGTGCACAGTGAAAAGTTTCAACTTGTGCAGCAACTAGATTTTGATTGGTTCAAAGTGCAGAGAGGAACATTTTAAACCTTTCTATTGCAAACATGCTGCAGTGCCCTCAGAGCTGCAAATTATCTTTTATTTTAGCTCACTACAGGTCATTAGCTCATTGTAGCTTATAATTTAACTTATTGTAGGTCATTGTAGCTCATTGTAGACCACTGTAGGTCATTGTAGGTCATTGTAGATCATTGTGGACTCCCATTGTAGCTCATTGTTGGCCCTTGTAGGT
>NC_090892.1:31449977-31452477 GCF_036669925.1 Montipora capricornis
AGAAATTATTCTAAAAGATTAAATATTGGCGGAAAAATGGCGGTTTTACGTCTTGGCCAGAGGTAAAAATTACCCGTTTGATCCACAGTCTTAGCGCTGTTTTCTCAAATTAGACTTTTCACTTGAAGCAGACACACTCAAAAGGAATTTGTCTGATTGCCCCCAAATTTTGACAGTGGCTAGATTAACATATAAACAACAAAATGGTGTCTGGGAATTTTTTATTTCAAAATATTTTTTCTCTGAGAGCGATTTTTGTAAGAACTCTTCACGTTTTTTTAAATACTATTTTGAAACGTATAACTTTTCACTGTAACTGAGTATTAACCCTTTGGGTTCGGAAACAAAGGAAAAAATGCTTTGACTTGTAGCTTGGAAAAGGTGATTCGGATGCTCGCAATTAGAGGTCGTGAAAAATTCGACAATTCATTTAACTTCTTGATGCAGTTTGATAGCCAGCTCTGTAAGCTTTAATGTGATATAGGGGTTTAGGTATCTACAGTTTGTACGGTCTAGAAAAAGTTTCTCTGAATCGAAAGTTCTTTATCTGTATTGTCATACTTGACCACTCAGTTGGACTAAATGTGTTTAAATAGCCAACAATAACGCTTCAAAAATAGTCAAACTTAAATTGAAATCCGCCATCCTTTTTTTGTGTATGCAAACGAGGCTATGGTATAGCAATAGTCAAAGATTTCTCTGGATGACTAAATGTACTTGATGTAAAGAAGAAAATGCAGGCGAGGAGAGCAATACTTTGTAGACTTGAATCTTAATCCAGAGGCTAAATTGTATTGATATTGGCTCCACCTCTGAACAGATTTACCTCGCATCCTGCACTCATTGCTGTGAAATAAATGCCTGGAGATCAAGTTTAATCTGTCTACCATGGCTTTCTACGAGATCCCTGTCACAACTTCAAAACAAACGATCAATTTATATGTTTCCATCAAATGGTAAGAGTAAATCGTTTCAGTAGTTTCTATACTGCTAACAAAATTTAACCACATTTCAAGTTACGTTTATTAGCACATAACAGTGAAAGTCGCCTATATATGGCTTGATGCACTTTTTTCGCTCCAATGTAATGATATTTTGGACTAGTGGACTGAGATTTCCGTACGAAGCGAATGTCACCAAGACCAATATTCATTGAAGTCCTCCTTGGTAAAATGACAGAGGCGAACAGACGATATAGCAGTCAGGTTTTCACGTTTGAGGAATCCATCTACGTTTTATTTTCGCCTGCCAACTTTTCTTTAGATTTTAATTTTTATATGTGTTTTCAAGTGTAGACATGTGTCTAGTTTTATCCCCATCGAAAGCGCACACCCCAGCAGCGGTAATTGTTGATGTGAAAAAGCCTTGCTACATGTATTGAGCAACATCTGAAGGTTTCATTGGCTTATTCTAAATTAAAGGCTTCTCCGTGTGAAAACAAACAAATACGTTTGCTGAAGCATCAAAGACGGCTGTTTCTGAAGGAAGAAAGTGAAAAAGGTATGCTTGTCGAATATTTATTTGTCGCATCTTTAAAGGTTTTGTCTGGTGTACATTTGCTCTGGCTGATTTTTGCCACCTAGTTTGATTGATTCGGAAATCTATAAGTATTACCGTATTTACCCGTGTATAAGTCGACCTTTTATGGCCTCAAAAGAAGCTCCAAAAATCGCCCTCGACTTATACATGGGTCAAAGATTTCGAGCCAAGTTTCAGCTAAGTAATTTATTCAAAATTAACATCATAATGTGGCCTTTGGGCATAACGAACGCAGTGGACGAAAGACTTCAAAATGAATGTACTTAAGCAATTCCAGTTGAAATGAAAAAGGATTTGTCCAACTCTAAATGTTGAAGATACTCACAAGCACAAATATGAGATAGACACTGGAAATTTTCGTTTTCCAAAGGCGGAAAGCTCTAAAAAACATTCTCGTTTCTTCAAATAAAACGCGATCCTTCAATGGCTTAGTAACCTGGCGCAATACCTTTTGTTTGCGTGCAAGCATGATCGTCACTCGTGTTGCCTGAAAATGCTGGTTGGTAATGATTGTTTTTTATTCTTTATACAAACCTGGAGGATTTAAATGCTTTTGCAAACTTTGTGTTGTGTGGTTTATGAGTTTTGTTTCGTTTGCCATGTGAGAAATTATAAGTCAAGCACCAATTAAACCTTGCACGTTTCGCATCGTTTTTGAAGTTATTTTCAGATTGACTCCTGCTTCGGTGATGTTGTGCTTATCCTCTAAAGCCCTTTATTCTTGAACAACGAAACAGGTTAGTTTGAGGTTTACATGTTCGATTTTCTGAGAACTTTTTCGAAATTCAAGGACAAAATGCCGGCACATACAACAACCGCTGAAGCACAAAACTATTAACCGCTTGAGGCCCTTAATTTTTTGTGAATCCACAGTTCCAGAAATCGAAGAATGCAAGATTAGTAATCCCATGAACATTTAGCAAAGAAATTAAGAAATTGCTTTTTTTGCCATCAAAAATGG
>NC_090892.1:31459977-31464977 GCF_036669925.1 Montipora capricornis
GAGATATATGATGTTGACATCGGTGATACTAACAATAAAACTGTGCTTCCAGTATCTGTGACAAAGATTGACCGCAGGGAAATTCTAACTGTGGAGAACCCAAATTACCCTGAGGTTCTGGCCAAGTACCCCCACCTCAAAGGAGTTCATATAGAAGGAGTTACCTATTCACATTATCCTTGATGCTGGAGAATACACTAAGAACAAGATGGCTTGCTATCAGCGAGTGGGAAAGATTGTTGAGCCAGTTGCTGAACAAACAAAATTTGGGTGGACAATTATGAACAGCGGTGGAGAATCTCGACAGGGTAACGTCTTCCTGCTCAGGCTGTAAGCAGCGACTTCAAAGAGTTGTGTCATTTGGATGTCCAGGGCCTTCAGGATAGTGTCAGTGGAGACCAAAGTGTTGTACATGAAGAGTTTGTTGAACAGCTTCAGCCTAGTTGGGAGGGGTGGTATGAGACCGGGCTTCCATGGAAGGGAAACCTTCCTCACAAGGAGAACGCAGCGACCACCAAGATGCATATAGTGTATGATGCCTCTGCACGTGCCAAGCCTACTGCGCCATCCCTTAACGAGTGTCTTAGTGTTGGCCCTCCACTCCAAAATCAGCTGTGGAAAGTGATTGTATGTGGCAGGTTTCATGTGGTGGCTGTTGGCAGAGATATCAAGAAGGCATTCCTTCAAGTGCAAGTACGGAAGGAAGATAGGGACGCACTTCGGTTCCATTGGGTAAACATGAAAAACCCTAAGGAGATCCTTGTGTTGTTGAAGCCTGGAGAGTGCTGTCTACTTGGCTTGAAATGGGATAAGGACTGCATTACAATTGGAGTAGAATTCCCTGTGGAGTTGTCAGTTTCCACTAAGAGGGGTATCCTTAGTAAAGTCGCCAAGATCTATGACCCCCTTGGGTTTGCCTCTCCAGTTACTCTGCACGGAAAACAGTTGTATCGAGAGGCTTGTGGTGCTCAGTGTGCCTGGGATGAGAAGCTTCCTGCAGAACTTGCAGTTAGATTTCAGAAGTGGGAGCAGAATCTTCCCGATTGTTAGATGTGCCAAGAGCCCTGGTAATAGCAGGGGAGTAAATTGAAGAGATCTCGCTTCATGCATTTGGTGATGCGAGTGGACGGGGAGTAGCTGCCTTGGTCTATGGTTGGAACTGGTGTCTAGCCACATGGCAGTTAATTTGATCAAGAATGTGTCAGATGCATTGGTTGGTCTCCCAGTGACCTCGATGACTGCTTGGCTAGACAGCTCAGTAGCTCTGCACTGGATACTGAAAGGGGGAGATTTCAAACAGTTTGTCGGAAATCAAATCCGTAAGATCAAAGAACATGAGGCTGTTGAGTGGAGGCACGTCCCTTCTGGTGAAAACCTGGTGGACCTCGCCAGTAGAGGAGGGCTAGTGGCAAAAGAAAATACCCTTTGGTCGAGGGGACCAATATGGCTCAGTGACCCATTATAGTGGCCCCCCAGAATGGTAACCAAGGTGTCACAGGAGGCTGCTGCTGAGATGAAGCCCAGGAAACAAGTGTTTGCACTGTCTAAAGAGGAAATGATGAGATGGATACTCTTCTTCTCGTCCTTATGGCGTGTGCTGAGAATAGGTGCATGGATCAACCCGTTCCTCTATAATGCGTCTCATCATGGTCGGGAGAGGCTAAGAGGGCTATTGACCACATTGGAGATACAGGAGCAGAAGACATCTTTGGAGAAAAGAGTTCAGAGGTGAGTAGAGGGGATAAATACCTTTGAAGAAGACAGACAGCGCTTAATTAAACCTGCAGTCTAATGCTGATGGCGTGCTTGAATACTGGGGTCGTATCCAGGGTCATCATCCAGTTTACCTGCCAGATAAAAGCATTTATGCTGAGAAGATAGTTGAAGAAGCTCACCTTGCTACACTACATGGTGGTGTTAGTCATGACGAATTTGCGAGATCAGTACCGGATACCGCGACTGAGGAGACTGACGAAGTGAGTTGTGAAAGCTTGGTCCCACTGCAGACATTTCCATGCTGTAGCCCCTCTTCCAGAAGGCAGAACAGATGCGACAACCCCCTTTCAGGTGATTGGTTTTGACTATGCTGGCCCTTTGATGTACAAGGTCTCTAAGAAGAAGCAAGGGAAAGCCTACTTGCTCCTGTATTCCCGCAGTCTTACCTGTGTAATACACCTTGAGCTACTACCAACCCTTGAGATGCAAGATTTCATCTGGAGCTTCAAGAGGTTCATTGCAAGGCAAGGAAGGCCCTGCAAGGTTTATTCTGGAAATGGGCGAACCTTTATTGGAGCTGCTAAATGGTTGCCGAAAGTTATGAGGGATGAGTGTTCCATGGATTCCTTGCCAGGAGTGACGTTACTTGGCAATTCAACCTCAGTCGAGCCCCATGGTGGGGCAGTCAGTTTGAGTGTCTCATTGGCTTAGTGAAGCAAGCGTTACAGAAGAGCATGAGCCGTGGGTCCCTTAACTGGCGGGAATTCAGCGAGATAATAACAGATATAGAAGTGGCTCTCAATGGAAGACCCCTGAGCTATGTTGAAGATGACCACCAACTTCCAGTTCTGACACCCAACTCGCTACTGTACCCACAGTCCAACGTAATACCAGATCTTGACATCCATCATATTGATGAACACGATCTAAGGAAGAGAGCCAAAGACTTCGACGTTGTAAGGAGATTATTTGGAAACGGTGATCTACAGAATATGTTAGAGGTCTGCGAGAGCAACACAACCTTACTCTGAAACCTGGTGATGTGGTCATAATCAGAGGAGATGATAGTGACCGCAATAAGTGGAAGCTGAGTGTGGTCAAAGACATTATTGAAGGAAGAGATGGGCTGGTAAGAGTGACCAAGCTTTGTGCTGGTAGGGGAACACTAGAGCGTGTGGTGCAACAGTTATACCCCCTTGAATTGCAATTTGATCGACCAAAGGAACCACAAGTTCAGCTGAACGCAGATGCGCCAACATTTAGGCCAAGAAGGGCTGCCTCAAGCGCGGCACGGTTGTGCATTCAGGAAGCTTTGATGGATGATGACTGAACTGTTCATTTGCCTACTTTGAACTTTGTTTGAACTTTGTTTGTATGTAACTGTGCCGGTATTCATCCGTCTTTCAGTGAGTCCCCCCTCTGTACTCACACAGTTTTTAACCCCACCTAAAACTAGGGGAAGAAATCTGTAATATATGTCGCTGGTTTTCAGTAGCGATGGAATTGGAGTCTGAGTCGTAAGCAGAGTCGTAAGAGCGGTTAAATAATGGTTTAGTGAAAACCAAAATTTGAGTCGTAAGCTGAGTCATAAGGTTGATGGAATCCAAGTCGGAAGAATCAGAACGGTCCCATTTTCTTCCACTTCTGCTTATGACTCTGTCACTTACGATTGAAGAAAAATTGTCAGTGTTGGAAGCAGAAGTGGAAGAAGAAGCCAGTCACAATATATGAGCCCAGGCTCTTCAATTACAGTCTTCCGGGATAAACAAATATGTAGCGGGCATGGAAAAGAAGATAGTGGGAAATTTTTAAAATAAGAACATGAAAGGGAATACTTGGTAGGAGGTGGCCAAACAAGCTGGGCTTAAAATGGTATTTGATGAAGGAAACCAGTAGTATAGCAATGTTTTTTGTGATGTCAGCCATTGCTCTTAATATACCAAAAAAAGCCTAATTACATTGGTTCCATGGTTGGCAATTTTGAAAATCAAAACAATTGTGACATCAATGTCTGTAAACAAGTAATTATTTTTTGCTATATATGGAACTCATTTGAGGTTTTTTTTTTTGTCCTCACTCTACCACTTTCATTGTGTCGTGGGTCCAGAAAAAAGCCCCTCTCAAATCAGTCCTGTATATACCGATAAACCGGTAAGTCAGAGGAGCCAAAGAAGAAAATTCTGCTCTACGTCAACCATGTTTTTATTTCTTCTGTTTTGGTGCCAATATTTCCACCTTGGCCGGGCCCATTTCTCTGCATTGTGATTGGCTTGTTCTTCCACTTCTGCTTCCAACTCTGACAATCTAATTTTCACTGGATCGTAAGCGACGGAATCAAAATCAGAATTCGAAGGCAGTTTTCACAAGGTCACCTAGTTTTCACTAGGTAACCTTGTGAACCTTGTGGATGTATAGTCTTCACTAAGACTATACATCCTAAAGCGCCCGGGTTTAACAGTAATATCAACCGTGCTAAATGTGAAAGAATCTGTTCTCGACTATGCTGTGTTTAAAGTGCTGAAAAACCATGCATTATTTCTCATGAACAATGCTCATCGTGAGTTATTTTCTGCCTTCATTGATGAGAACAGCAATAATCATAGGAAACTGTTTTGAGCAACTGCGAGGCTGTTGAAACCGTCTTTGGTTATGCCACTATCTCAATGTGATGATAACAAAGCCTTGGCCAATAATTTTGGAAAGTACTTCATCTCTAAGATTGCAAAGATCCACACCACTTTGGACAGTTTTTCTGATGTTGACCAACCTGTTCCACCTGATAAAGTGACCAATTGTGAATTCTCTTCTTATGAAGAAAGTCATGATGAGACAGTTAAAGATCTCATAAGGCTCCTTCAAAGTATTACAATCTAGACCCTATTCCAACTAAGATTCATTCCCACATTCTTACAGGAATTGTTAACTTGTCCCTCCAGAGTGGATGCTTTCCTGGTTCCTGGAAAAATGCTGTAATTTCACCCACACTAAAAAGGGATGGCCTTGAGCCTACCTACAAGCACTCCCTTGAAGCCCTTGAAAACCCTTGAATTTTGGCAGTGCATTTTCAAGGCCTTGAAAATCCTTGAAAATCTTTGCTCTTCATTCCTGGTCCTTGAAAGTCCTTGAATTTTTTTCTGACCTGCATTTTTAATCGTTGAAAACTTCAGTGAAAATAATCAGCCACTCAAGTCATGTCATACGAACGCAACAAGCTGTGGGGTTGAGAATGGGTTACCAGTGCCTTTGCATTATTTTCATGCATGTACGTTATGGAAAATGAGGAA
>NC_090892.1:31469977-31489977 GCF_036669925.1 Montipora capricornis
GACTGAAACGAAGAAAACTACAATGTAAGCTAAAAAGCCTCTGACTGAAAAGATGGGCTTTCAGTTCGTTTTTGAAAACAGCCACTTACTGAATGTCATGTATGTAACGTTCTTAGCTCCAAACCGTGAAGAGAAACTGATAAATCACTTCAATCAAGCCCTTACAAGGTTTATTTCAACAACACGATCTCAAGTGCGTCATTTTGCTAGTCACGTGACCTAAGTACAATAGCACAGGGACACCATTACACCTTTCCTTTCGTAAAAGAGAAAAAAAAAGAGAAAAGAACTGAAACTAAAATCTACACAAGTTGTAAATTGAACTATGGCCCTAAGTTGGCGCTAAACAACAAACAAACAACAAGTTGACAAACTAACTAACAAGTTGGCACTAAATGAAAATTTTGCCAGTAATAACAACAACTATACGATTGACTAGAACATGGCTCTCAAATAAAGTGCCTTTCTTTCAAAGTCCAGTTGGTTTCAACAACAGTTCTCTCCACTGATACATCTTAACTTTCAAGCATAGTCCTTTAAATAGCTTGGTGGCTTTGAAACACGTCCAGCGCGTGTGATCCTGTGCTGGTGTGGCTGGGGCTTGTCAGACACTACAACTTCCGGTTTGCTTGACTGATCAGGTTGTACAGTTTCAGTGCTAGGCTCTTGTAGATGAGACTCTGTTGCACAGGAGTCCGGAAAGTTCGCTGAAGTAACTCTTTGCAGCTGAGGTGACGGGCTGATTTCTGGTTCATTGCGTTCAAAGGGATAGAATGGCTCCTTGCTGCTGCGAAGGTGTCTGCGATTCCTGCGGAAAATTCTACCATCTTCGGTTCTCACATTATAGGATATCACATCTGTTTGGTCCTGTACCACTGCCTTGAACCATTTCTGTGACCTATTGCCAGGTTGGGGTGCAACTCGCACTGTCTCTCCTTCCAGGAGGATTGGGAGCTCTTTCGCATGTTGGTTATAATGATAGGTTTGCTTTGCTTTCCTCTTCAGTATTTGATCTCTTGTTGCCCCTGTATCTGTGGACTGTGGTTTCAGCAGTACTTCAGCTGTTGGCAGCTGAGTTCGGGTGCGCCTACCGAACATTCGTTGCGCTGGTGAAGAATTCATTCCTTCAGTGGGAGTGTTTCTCCAGCTTAGCAAGGGGAGGAGGAATTCTGAATCGGACTCTTTGGCTTTCTTGATCAGAGTACTGGCAGTTTTCACAGCATTTTCCACCCTTCCATTGCTCTGTGGGTATCTGGGTGAGCTGGTTATGTGTTCAGTTCCAGACGATTTAACAAAATTGCTGAATTCTGCAGAATTGTACGGTGGTCCATTATCACTGTGCAACTGGTTTGGGATCCCATGCGCTGCAAAGTGCTTCTTCAACTTGTTAATGATAACAGTTCCTGTCTTGCTATACAGTTGGTCCACCTCAAAATAACCTGAATAGTAGTCTACCGTGCACAGGTAACTCTTGTCATCAACTGTAAAAATATCAGTTCCTATTTTCTCCCATGGTCTAAAAGGAACTTCACGGCAGATTAGTGGTTCTTTGGGTTGATTGCTCTGATAAGCCATGCAGGTGTCACATTTCTGGATGAGGTCAGTGATTTCTGCATTCATGCCAGGCCAGTACAGTGTTTCTCGCGCTCTTCTTAAGCAACCTTGCACGCCGATATGCGACTCATGCAACTTCGCCTTGATCCTTGGCCTTAATGTCTCAGGTATGACACATCGCAGTCCCTTGAATATGATGCCATCATGTACTGAAAGCTCGTCACAGAGTTGGAAGTACGGATGGATGGCTGCTGGGAGTTCCTGCTTTGTATCAGGGAAGCCGTCCACAATCGCTTTCTTGAGCGTTTGAAGGGTTTGATCACAGGCTGTCTCCTTTTGCAATTCTTTGAGTTGGTGTTCTGGTACTGGAAGAAAGTGTGTGGCATGGATGTGTTCCACTTCTACTTCGGTTGGTGACCGCTCGTACTTTATGAGGTAAGCTCTAGAAAGAGTGTCTGCTAGCAGCATATCTTTGCCGGGCTTGTAGTGGATCTCGTAGTCATACTGCTGCAGACGGAGTAGCAAGCGCTGTAATCTCTTAGGCGCTGATACTAAAGGTTTCTTCGAGATTGAGACCAATGGTATGTGGTCAGTCCATAAAATGACTTTGCGGCTGTAGACATAGTTGTGGTTATGTTCCATACTGAAAACGTGTGCCAACAATTCTTTCTAGATCTGCGAGTATCTTCTTTCAGCTGGAGTGAGCGCTCTACTAGCAAATGTGACTGGTTGCCCGTACTGCATCACCACGAATCCAAGTCCACCCTGGGATGCATCTCCTTGGCATTCGGTTGGGTCGCTCTCACTGAAATACTTCAGCACTGGTGCTTTGACAACAGCTTCCTTAATTCTCTCAAAGGCATCTTCCTGTTCTTGGCCCCAAATCCACTCGGCATCTTAATGTGTCAAGCGACGTAGTGGTTCACACATTTCCGAAAGGTCTTGCAGGAACTTTGACAGGTATTTCACTAGCCCAATGAATCTCTGCACGGCTGGCACAACACCTGGGTGCTCCATTTTGACAATTGCTTCAATTTTTCGGGGATCAGGTTTCAGTGCGTCCTTTGTCATGACATGGCCAATGAACGACACTTCGCTGCATTTGAATTGAAACTTGTCCTTATTCAGCTTGATACCCTTTGTCCTGCACCTGTCCAAGAGGTTCTTCAAGTTCAGGTCGTGATCCTGGTCAGCCTCTTCGTCAGTGTCACCTTGACCGATAATAAGGAGGTCATCTGCGATTTTGTACACCCCCTTGAGACCCTCAAGGCATTGGTCAAGCTTCTGCTGGAAACATTCCGGGGCTGGGCTTATCCCATACGGCATACATAGCCATTGGTACCTTCCCCATGCTGTCTGGAAAATTGTCAGCTTACTCGAAGCGTCATCCAATTGAATCTGGAGGAACCCATCCTTAAGGTCAGCTTTGGTGAACACTCTCGCCTTAGACAACTCTGGCAGGATGTCATCAATAACTGGCAAGGGATAATGTCTCCGCTTCAGTGCTTGGTTTAGGCGCTGTGGGTCAATGCACACTCTAACCTTCCCGCTAGGCTTTTGCGTTGCAACCATGCTCGATACCCATGGTGTTGGCTTGTCCTCTTTCTCAAGTACACCCAAGCCTTCAAGGCGGTCAACTTCTTCTCTTAGTTTGCCTTTTACTGCCACTGGAACACGACGGGGTGGCATTACTACTGGCGGGACTGTCTCGTCAACTTCTAAGTGTAGTTTTCCCTCAATCTTGCCAAGGCCTTTAGACAGGTCAGCATACTCTGCTAGGACTTGCTCTTCGGTCAGACTATTGATGCTGTCTTCGATAATCTCAGGTGTTTGGTGGTCAGGCTGCAGGATGTTCTGGTGCTGGACTACTAGGAGGTTCATTTTCTGTGCTGTCTCAGCTCCCAGTAGAGGTGCGAAACCATCCTCAACTACGACAAACTCTGCTACATACTCTGTATTGTTGCATGGGTTTCGGATGTGGACGCTTACTGTTCCTAACACTCTCAATTTAGACTTAGAGTAAGTGATTAGTTCTCTTTTTGTAGTCTGAATTTCTCTGTTGTCTGGGAGGCAACTGCGGGGCAGGACATTACAAGATGCTCCAGTGTCTATCTGCATCTCCACTGTCTTCTTTCCAATTTCCATGACTGCACTGATTCGCTTCTTGCTGTGAGAAACACTATAAACTTCTCCGGCAAATGAGAGAGCCCAAAGTTCATCCTCGGATGAAGTTGGTGCATCTCCGTGTACCTCATGCACTCTCAGCTTGCTCTGCTGCCGGTTGCTGCGGGAAGGGGCTTTGTTACCAGGCTGTATTTTTTGCATGCAGACATTGCTAAAGTGGTCTTTCCCCCCACACGTATTGCAGGTCTTTCCGAATGCAGGACAATCTTCTTTCTTACGCTCATGTCTCCATCCACAATATTTGCAATCTCTCATGATCATTTGCTTATTTCCTGGCAAGCCAGCGTTTCTTCCGAGGTTTGGCTGTGCTCGAAACTGTGGCTTCGACTGAGTCTGTCCTTTCTTTGATTTATTCAGATAATTTATGGTGTCTGAGCCATGGCTTGATATCTCTTTTAGCTGGCTATTTGCCGCTTCGGCTGCTCGGCAATAATCCATGCATTTCTCCAGTGTTACATGTAGCTGCGATTCTTGAAGTAGCTTTTTACGAAGGGCATTATCAGAAATTCCACATACTAGCCTGTCTCTGATCATTTCTTCTTTTAAAGTACCGAACGAACACGTGTCTGCCAATGTGCGGACTACAGTTGCGTAGGCGTCGATTGTCTCGCCAGGCTCTTGTGAGCTGTTATTAAACTTGTAGTGCTCGTAAATAGTGTTAGTTTTACCTACGCAATAACTGTTCAACAGCTCTAAAACTTTGTCAATGCTACCTTGCTCTGCTTCGGACGCAAAGGGTAACCCACCGTGGATCTCTATAGCCTCAGACCCAATACAGGTGATAAAGGTGGCGACACGGTAATCTTGCGGTTTTAGGTGCAAGCCTGTTATTGTCTCGTACGCTTTCCACGTTTGCAGCCAGTTTTTCCAATTTCTTGCCAGGTTTCCTCGAAGTTCCAGCCTTGGCGGTAACGGAACATTAGAGGTGAAGACTTGCTGTGTGGAATTTGAAGTCGGTGCTGTGCTGCTGCTTGTTATTGGCGAAGTTGTGTCATTTGTGCTGGCGTCCATATTTGGTGAGGGTTTCGTCGCTATTTCTTATCAAAATCAATCCAAATTAAACTAAACGTGAGCGAAATCTTGCTGTACTTCTTGCTCAGAAGTTTACTTCTGACACCATGTAACGTTCTTAGCTCCAAACCGTGAAGAGAAACTGATAAATCACTTCAATCAAGCCCTTATGAGGTTTATTTCAACAACACGATCTTAAGTGCGTGATTTTGCTAGTCACGTGACCTAAGTACAATAGCACAGGGTCACCATTACAATGTACATGTAAGTTAACAGGCAGGCTGTTCAATAATTTAGGAGCCTCTGCATAAAGAGATCTTGCACTGAGTGTGGAAAGCATTTTTTCCTTTGGGACACCACAATAGTAAACTATCGTTTGACCTAAGATGATATAATGACTTTTGCCTTACATTAACTATATCATTACGATTAGATGGAGGTAATCCATGTATCACACACGTTAAAAGTTGAGTAAAATCTTAAAATGCATGCACAAGGAAACCGGCAACCAATGAAGATCATGCAGAGATGGTGTTATCTGTGGGTATTTTCTAGTGTCCATTATTAACCTAGCTGCACCTTTGTGCACAGGTTGGAGCTTAGGAAGTGCATACAAAAGAGCGTTACAATAGTCTAGGTGACTAGTTCTAATTAAAGCACGTATAATTGTCAGTAGAGATACCCTCGACGAGTATTTTTTTATTTGCAAATGGTAAAAGGCTACATTACATGTCTTATCAAGAGAAGCTATGATCTTCGCAGTTATTTCACAATTGCGTGGAGAAGCCTGAAAATATGGTATATGATTCGTTTAATATACCATTTCATCATTACATGTCTTAGTTGTAATAATCAGTGGAAGTATTTGTAAGGATATGCGCACTGTGCTCGGTCTGGAAGCCGTGATGGCATAAAACTGTTAGTGTTCATTTGTATCTATGTTTATTTGCTTACATCAATCTTAAATAACAAGGTCATAGCATTAGTTACATGAGTAGCCATAGTTTAAAAAGTGCAACTTATACAGCTGTATGATCAAATTTTTATCCTTGAATTTTAAGGTTTATCACATACATTGTAGAATTCCAGGAAAGATTAAAAACACTGTTTATCATTTGGAAATATCTGCATAGGTTCCGCAGATATTTAATTTTAAAAAATGTGTAAAATAGGCAATTAAGAGACATCATCTACTCAACCCCATAGAACATCAAGTATATAAATAGAGTTATCTTTGTCAATTTACAGCAGAAACAATTGAAACTTGGTAGGTTGATAGTTCTACAGGCAACACGGCTGTAAAGAAATTGGTTTCCATGGCAACTCACTCTTTTCCAATCCCCTTCAACCTGATTTCAATATTTTTGGTAATCTTAAGCTAGAAAAACATTCAACAAGGCCACAAACTCGACCAAACATATTTATTGTTTGCAGGCTCATGCAAATGAGGCACCAGACTGCATGTTTATGTCTTAAAATGGCTTCGATGGGGAAAATGTAAATTTTGTCATTATGATAGTAGCAGTTTAACTTATTGTTAAGTAACGACCCCAAATTCCACGTAGGACCAGATTAATGCATTCATTAAATACATTTTGCTAAGTCACTGCCTTTTTCCAATTAACAGAAATTCCTTGTTTTCATGCTTTCTAATGATATTTTCTCTTCATGCTCTCTTACGTTCGTGCTATTTGTTTGTGCGCAATGTTACTCCGCGGGTAATACGACTGTAATATGTCGCATTAGTGAGGTTGAGGTTTTAAAACCTTTGCCAAAACCATGGACGATAAGTCTTGCACACCACTGGATCAGAGAAGATCGTGATCAGTCAAGATTGATTAAAAAATATTTATGAAAGTCAAGTAGTCTACTTCGTGACTGATATTTGCGTTGTTTTATGAGTCGTGCACTTGTCTACTTGACTTTCATAAATATTTTTCAAGCATTAGTGAAAGAAACATGGCGACAAAAATGCCGGGGAAAAAATTCCAGGCCGGCAAAAGAATGGCACAGTTATAATTTCCAAATCATCATGAAATTTTAAACAGAAGTGAGCAGGAGGGTGGAAAACTCGAGGACCAACTGTTGCGTAAATTTAATGGGACTGTATTTTTTGAAGTTCTTTTCCTTTACTTAAGTGAAAAAAGAGCAGAAGTGTATTTTCGTCCTCGTCTGCTTGAACAGTGCAGACCTGCAAGGAAACAGCTAGCAATTAAATTAAACGTGACAAACGAAATTTTTCAAGAGCTTTGCAACATCACATCGATTTTACTCGTTTAGATCATCAGTGATCTCTATTTTTTAAAGTTTTCATTTCTCGTGCCTTGTCGAGGATGAACTCTACTGTTTCTGACATCCCTAGTGGCATGCAATTATTTAAAAATCCCACTCCTAAAAACTTATGCATGGGAACCTTCACTCTAACAGTTTATTGTTATGATTTTCGATGGATGAGCAGATGAGGCTACGTTTCGTTATTATGACTGATTTATCGAAATTAAGGCATTTTTCCACTGCCATTTTCTCCGAAACAAAGTCGGTGACCCTCATTTGTTTTTCATTTTTGGAGTAAGTAGTTGATAACCTAATTTTAGTCGAGAAATGAAGAAAATCTCACCGTAGGAAGATTTTGGCACAAACGTCCTTAATAGTCCTTTCTTATATCACCCTATATATTTTTTCAGAAAGAAAGAGGTGTCATACATGTAGTTTACAATGACATCTGGTTATCACATCTTAAGTGCATACGAGAAGTGGACTAGAAGAAAGCATGCCACCTTGGTTACAGGGATGTAGCCAGGATTTTTCAAAGGGGAGTCAAAAGTGTCAAACAGAGGGTAATCACCAGGCCCCAGTTGTTTAAACAATGGATAGCGCTATCCAGCGGATAAATCACTATCCAGCAGATAAACACTAGCAAAACCAATTGAGTTATCCAGTGGATAGTGATTTATCCCGCGGATAGCGCTATCCATCATTTGAACAACTGGGATCTTTAGAAGCTCTGATAAGGTGAAATGATTCCGGGAGGATCTATGTCTAGAACAGAAACGAAAGGAGAGCGAAAGAGAACGACAATGACAAAATAGAATACCAGTAATAGTTCATACTTAGTGGAAGAAAAGAAGCTACTCCGCAAATTCTTTCCTTGGGCACTAAACCGTTTCTTATTTTTACGGATGCGTTATTTAAAGTGGATGCGTATTTTTAAAAGGTGGTTTAATTGGTTCTTCCTTTGTTCAGGAATGAAAATAATTTTTTTTTGTCAACTGGAATTAAATAACAATTATCTGTTCCCTTTTGGACATAAAGAAAAAGTTGATTTGTTTGTTTGTTTGGCTCTAAAATGCGAGCGAACAAGTGCTTTTTAATCCGTTTGCCCAACTTGTTTTTGTGTGCCTCGACAGTGACAAGAAAAGTTTGCCCTTATGTTATAAACACGTAATTGCAATGAGTTCTTGTAAAATAGGGGGAAATCTCACTACCTTGTGTTTTCAGAAGTTTGTTTAAAGCACCTAAACGTTATTTAACTGTTGGAGCGGATCTTGTTTGAAGTTCGTCCTTTCTTGGTTGCATTGCCGTGTTTTGCTGATCCTTGTTCCAAGCCAAGCTGGCGTGTTTCAATGAAATACATCAAAATGTGAATGATCTCGTTTTCAGAGATAAAGTGGAATAAAGTACACCAGTAAAAGCACTGTTACACTGTGAAATGTTTCGTGCAACTTGTCTCGCAATGTTTTGGCGACAATGTGGCGGGACAAGTTGCATGAAACATTTCACCGTGGAACATACCCTGCAACGGCCAAAATCGTTGCGAGACAAGTTGCAAGAGCTGTTGCCGAAAGTAGAATTAAGTTCTACTTTTCGTGCAACTTGTCTCGCAATGATTTTGGCTGTTGCGGGGTACTGTATGTCACACTGAAATGTTCCGTGCAACTTTTGCCGCCAAAATGACGCCAAAACATTGCGAGACAAATTGTAACAGCACCTTAAAACTCTTCTTTGACCTTGAACTGACAAAGTTTTTTTTATGGCTTCTAATTTTAGCGTGATTTCTATTCGCTGGCTATTGACGAAGGTGTGCTTCTTTTCTTTTAAAACTCATGCAGTTCAAGAAAAATTCATTGCCAAACTGGTGAATTCCAAAGTAAATTTCACACGAAAACCAATATCGTACTCGTCGCTTTGTGATTCATGTGATATTGATTTACAGCATAAAATTTACCATGGAATTCACTAGTTAGGCAATGACTTTTTCTTTAGAAGAAAGCAAAGAAAATGATTTGATTATTAAAGCAGCAACCTCAAACATCAAAACACGGACAATTCAAAACCTTGTATTTTCACTAACCCTACAGGCAGTAAGATTAAATAACCACGGAGCTCCGCTTTTAGGCTTGGCTAAATCTATACATTAATTTTTGATCAGAATGCTTTTAATTTCAATAATAATTATATAGATTTAGCCAAGCCTAAAAGCGGAGCTCCTGGGTTGTTTATTCTTACTGGCTGTAGAATAAACGGCTTTGGAATTGTCCGTGTTTTGGTTTTTCCAGATATTGCTTAATAATGTCATTTTCTTCGCTGTCGAACTAGTGAATTCCACAGTAAATTTCTCCCGAAAACCAATATTGCATGAATAACGAAGGGATGATTGCTATATCGGTTTTTCCAGCGAAATTTACCGTCAAATTCACCAGTTAGGCAATTTATTTTTATTGAATTGCAAGAATTTTAAAAGAAAACAAGCAAATCGTCAGCAAGCGAATGGAAAAGGAAGAAGCCATTTCAGAGTCGACTGTCAAAAGCCAGTGAATAGGAATCATGCTAAAATTATAAATCACAGACGTACTATAGCTCTTGATGCAACAGATCGTTTTTGTTGGTTCAAGGTCAAAAAAGGAGTTTTATTGATGTACTTTATTCCACTTTATATCAGAAAACGAGATCATTTACATTTTGATGTATTTCATTGAAACACGCCATCTTGGCTTAGAACCAGAATCGGAAAGAAAGGACAATCTTCAAACAAGATCTGCAACAAATTACATGTACCTGTACTGTACATGTTCTAAACAAACTTATGAAAACACAAGCTGGTGATATTTCTCCTTACTTTTACAAAAACTCATTGCTATTACGTGTTTATAACAAAGGGCAAAATTTTCTTGTCACTGTCGAGGCACATCGAAAAACAGTTAGGCAAACGGAGTAAAAAAACCTCTTGTTTGCTCGCATTTTAAAGCCAAACAAAGCAGCAAACAAATCAATTATTTCTGTCCAAAGAGAGTACAGATGATTGTTATTAATTCCCATTGAGAATAAAAATTCGAGTTTCTTTCCTGAACAAAGGAAAAGACGACTAAACCACTTTTTAAAAATATGCATCCACTTGAAATAACTCATTCGTAGAAATAACAAAGGGTTTAGTGTCCAAGAAAAGAATTTGTGGAGTAACGTCTTCCACCAAGTTTGAGCTATTACTGGTGTACTAAACGTTTTGTTGTTCTTGTTCTCTTTTTCTCTTCCTTCGTTTCTGTTCTTCTGTCATAGGCTGTCCAGGCATCTTGAAAACTAATTAGATTCAAAACGAAAAATCTTAAGATGAGACATGCCAAAAATTGCAATTCAGAGCAAATTGCAGCACTAAACAAATTAAAAATAAACACTCAGCTTTAAGTTTATATCCCTCCAATGCTTGACTTGAATAACTACGTAGCCACCAGTGTGTCCTGACCACAGCTGTATTATGTCAAACCTGGATTGAAACCAGCGAAATGCAGAGAAAAAAAAATTCCAAACCATTTTCCACCTGAACACGAAAGGTGTCAAGAGCTTTAGTTGGCGGAGCATGGCCGTGTAGCTGCGTCGAGCCACAGAAAGAGTGCAAAAAATTAAGCCTTGTTGATGCTCAGGTGTGAGTGTCTGACCTGGGTTGAGCCTTCCCTGGTCAGCAGTCATCTTAAAAGAAGAGTTGACCTCGATAAGGTTCAATTTGAGCCCACAATATAATCACGTGATACTGGTCAGCGGATACCTTGTTTTGACAGGTGTCAATTGACCAGAACATTATGTCCAATGTCAAAGATGTATGCTGTAAACTAGCTAGAGTGTCAGCGGAAGTATTACCTCGTTGATGAGCTCTTAACTTGAACCCGTGATATGGTTATGTGATACTGGCCACATTGGCATACATTGGAGGGGGTACGGTCGTACGGTGACCAAAACCAAATTTTCTCGCATCGATGGGTTACCATATTTTCTTAAGTATGGAGCTCCGCTATTATTGCAGTATTGAAGGAGAGTAGTGCTCTATACAGTTTACTGGTATTGATTCATTGTATCCATTTTTACTTGTTTCTTTTCAGTTAGGACTTTTTTTGTTTTATTCAATTTAGTTACAGCTAGTAGCTAATAGTTACATTGTAACAATGACAATTGTTCTCTATTTTCTTATTTCCTTTGTCATTTTTTTTTTCAATAGTTCAACTTAAAGCAAACTATGCTAAAAAGGAAGTGAAAATTACTCAGGTAAAGTTGGAATTTCTCTCTTAAATTGGAAGTTGTTTTGCTTGCATATTGTGAACTAAACCACAAACTCGATCTTCACTGTTAGGCTCACCAAAGTTCACAGTTAAAGGGAAAGTACTGTCTAGAAAAAGTTTCTCTAAATTACTAAAGCTATTCCCCAGGAATTCCAAAATAATTTTCTGCGGATTTGTCCAGTTCCCTGTTAAACTGGCGGGTCTAAAACACAGGTCACATTCCACAGGTCACTCGTAGCATGTCATTGTTTTACGTTTTTAAAAGTAACTCAAAAACTCCAATTTGGTTAACTCTAGGCCAAAAAGCCCTACTTAGGCCTAGGGTTAGCCAAATTGAGGGTTAGGGTAAAACCAGAATCTGGAATGCGGATTAAGAAATCTGGAAAAAAATTCCAGAATACCATATGCAAACTTCAACCAAAGGCTTAAACTCATTTAGGAAAACAAAACTAAACGAAGCGAAATACAGAAAGAATCCTAAACATTCATTAAAGCTAACCGTAGGCCTAAACAAACGTTTTTAGGCCAACTGCTATTGTAGCATTGGTAAAAGGTTTGTTTAGGCCTAATTAGGCCAAATGTTAGCTTTAATGAATGTTTAGGATTGTTTCTGTATCATTTCGTTTGGTATTGTTTTACAAATTAGTGTAAACCACATGACTTTGGTTCAAGTTCTTATATTGGATTCTTGATTTCTTATTCCGCATTTCTTCTTCCGGATTCTGGATTCCCTAGTTTTAGGCAAACTCCTTGGAGAGCGCCATCTTGGATATGACGTAGCAATAGTGAACAAACGTGTTCGACCTTACCAAGTTCTTTGTTCCCCGATCACTTTCTCATGCAATGTTGTATGACCTCTCTGCTCCAACAAAATCAAATGTAAGATGGACTATAGTAAATGGTCTTGTGGTTCAATAGGTAGTAGGCTAACTACCCATCGAACCACAAGACCATCCTCGTCCCCAGGGCCTCTCTCCTACCCTTCTTTGGAAGAGAGACCCTGGGGCAAGGTTGCCACAAGACCGCGGCTGCTTTCGAGGGGGATGAATTAGACCCATGTCTAGACTTGAGAACACATATAAAAAAAAGTAACTGAAGCTTCCATCCGAAAATGAAAATTTAAAGAAAAATTGGCCAGAGAAAATAAACTGACGTGGATGGATTCCTCAAACCTGAAAACATGACTGCTATATGAGTAACACTAATTTGTGGAACTGCAGACTGCGGCACCTAGAGAAATGGCTGTTTTTATTGAAACTACATGATAAAAACAATGAGATTTATATTAATGTTTGTTAAATATCGACTGTACCCACCGATTATCGCGTTCCAAGTGCCATTTTTAGCTGTTATCTGCGTATTTGCTCCATCTGATTAAAGTTAGCCGATTAACTGGTGGATTGCGTGACAAATCACAACTCTACCAACTCATTTTACAACCTCAAAATACGATCCCGCTTGGTTTGAGGATTTTAAAAAAATTCTCGCAACATGCAGGTCACGTGATGTTATTGGGTGCCTCTGAGTTGTCATGTTTGTTTTGTAGCTTTCGTTTAACGTCTGTCTTAGTACCTTTCCGCAGTTCTTAAGGCAGTGGGCGAGGTTAATATGTAGATTTGTCGGATTTTTACGAAATTTGGGCTAAATGATCGTCAGATATTGGTGCACGAAATGGTGTCAGGCTTTTAAAAAATTCGAAATATTTTTACTTTGACACATCTCTGTGTGTCACGAAATGGAAAATTTTCTATTGGTGAACTTCAAAGTTTATTTTCTTTGAAACCAATAGGAAGATCCTAAACACCCGACACACTTTGGTAGCCTATAAAGTGCTGATTGATATAGTACAGTTTGTTTTAATGTGCGTGATAATGCGAAGGTGGGTAATTCAGCTAAGTGAACATGTATGGTTTTGAGTTTGAAGCTTCGTGCGCGCTAAAGAAAGCCATAATAAACAAAAATGTTCACATATTTGGATTCTTCATATTATTTCCTTTTCGGTGATATATAGTTTGCTGGAGTTTTACCGAACATAATGTGCTTACGAAAGATTGCCCAAGACTGGTGTCCACCAAAGAAAGAATACACTCATGTTGGACCGTTGTGATATTTTAAGGTTGCATATATCTGCTGGCAAACCTTTGGTTTCAGTGCTTGGAGGTCTAAAAGAGCTCGGAATACTCAAGTACAGAGGACCAGGGAAACGGAGGGACATTAGAGGAAGCAACAAATTTTGCTCTAGGATGTGTAGGTTGGAAAGAAAACAACCGATAGAGATAGCAAGGAGTCGTCGCCCTGCTAAACTTCTTCGAGAGTTATGGCTAACAAGATATCTCACTTCGATTTCTCGTTAGAAACCATGCCAACCTCCTAACAAGTCTGAGTTTGCGGTGCCGAAATGTATGTTCATTAATATATGCAGAAAAAACGAAGAACAAGGTGCGGGTGTCAGTTGCGCTGGAGACAGATTTGAAAAACCATGATATTGATGTGTGCATTGTTACTGAGACCCATTTAAAGCTAGAGCAGCCCAATGCTGTGTTGAATATTGCGGATTTTAATATCTATAGGAGCGATAGGAACTGGTCAGGACTTGATACGAGGAACAAGGGCGGCATGGCTGTTTAGGTCAAGAAAAACTTATCTGTTGTCGATGTTTATCTCTCAAGGCTTTATGAAGTAATTTGCATAACTCTCTGTCTTCCTATGGGGCATAGATTTCTTGTGTGTGGAATTTATCACCTGCCTAAGCACAGTTATGCAGAGAATGATCTAATGAATTATCTTATTGATTACACAGATAATGTACTTGACGCCCACCCACAAACCGTCATTGTTCTAGGTGGAGATCTCAGTGAGATGGACATGGATGAATTACAACAATTGCCTGGCTGGAATGTACTGGTTGATTTCCCGATTCACACTTAGATAACTGTTTAACGAACCGGCCCGAATTTGTTTGCAAATTGCTACCCTTTTCATGTGTGAAAAATCGGATCATCGAGGTGTGGTTTTGCCTGCAGGATCTAAACTTCACTCTGTGCGTTGTAAAGTTCACATCCGGGACAGACACCTACATAGGAAACAGGATTTTTACATGGCTTTGGTAGAGGAGAACTGGCGAGAGGTACTTGAAACCTAGACTGAAACAAGACGGTAAACAAACTGGAGACAACTATACGGGGTCACTTGGATAGGTGTATGCCAGTAAGGGTGGTCACTATGTCATCATGTGACCCTGCTTGGATGACCCCTCTTGTTAAAGCCATTCTGAGGTCGAAATCGAGGGTGTCCGATGAAGCTCAGTTGAAAGAGTTGAATAAGAGGATTTCGGAAGTGATCAGTGAGAACAGAAAGCAGTATAATCTGGGTGTGATCAGCTGGAAGCAATGGTGGAAAGGTGTTGACCTGGTATCACAGTGAAGGAACGCAGCCCTTATTACCTTAGATAGTGAGTCACTGACGAGTACTTTGGCAATCTATGCAGCGACAATAACTACCTTCGACCAGTTGATGTCCACATAGATCCAGATATCAAGGCTCCGACAATCCCTGTGGGACTTGTTTAGAACACTCTGTCTAATCTGAAGAAAACGGCAACCGGCCCAGACAAAATTCCTATTTGGCTTTTAAAAGAACACGGGGAATGGAATCTTTCCCTGTCAACTCATTCCTGGCCTGAATCTTGGAAAAGAGCAAACATCAATCCATTACCTAAGGCTGATGTACCTAAGGAGAACGGTGATTTCTGTGGAATCAGTGCAACACCGGTGATCGCTACAGCTCTTGAAAGGGCTGTATACAACACACATGTCAGACACATTATGGAGCATCACAGAGAGTGTGGGAACTGCACATCTGCGCTGCTGACTATTCAGCACCAGATACTTAGATGATAATAACTGTAAAGTTGTGCGTCTCTTTACCATGGACTTTCCCAAGGCATTTGACTCCGTGAAACGCAATCTTTTGTCCAACAATCTTAAACGATTACATGTATCTCCATCTTTTGGTAATTGGTATCACAGTTTTTTATCCGGTAGACAGCAATAGTACAGCTGTTATGGTCCAAAAAATAGCTGAATTGTTCACTTTTGTGATAAAAGCATGAAACTTTGCATTATTACTACTAGCCACGTAACAAACAATTTCTGATATGGATCCAACCTTAGTTAAGCCCTGGACTCCAGATCTGCGCATGTCCTAAAATTGCCAACATGAAAACGAGACTGAGGTTCAAATTGCTTTCAAATGAACATCCAAGTAACAAAATTAACACGGAACTGGTATATTAATAACATACGCAACATATTATCTGTGCTAGAAAATAATTAAGATGTGATCATGTGACCTTTCAAAGTTTGCGACTTAAGCTTGGAATGCCTGGGGTGGAATGTCAAAGACAGGGGCGTGACGCTATAATTATCACCACAATTAATTTACAGCATTGATTTATTATTTTAAGCCATGCTTTTTCCGCGTTTCCTTAAATCCGTACTGTCCGGGTTCCATCTCCAAACATAACATGCGTTTGAGTATTGCTCTTGCTAAATATTATCAAAATGATATTTTACGAAACATGCAATGAACTTTTGTGTTGGAACATGACGGGCTCACTAACGCACTGTATCTACCTCATACATGGCTCAGATTTCTGGACGATATTTTCGTTATTTGGACTGAAGGTTCAGATAAACTGAAAGTATTTGTCGATTATCTCAACTTCATCCCACCATTAAATTCACTTGTTCCCATTCCCTCACAAATATTCCATTCCTTGATGTGATGGTCTCACTCAAGGATGGTCTCATAGAAACCGACCTTTACACTAAACCCACTGACAAACATCAATATTTACTTATCTCCTTGTGCCACCCCACCCACACTAAACGTTCCATTCCATATAGCCTTGCACTTCGCCTTCGACGCATATGCTCCGACAATGACACTTACAAGAAACGCTGTAAGGAACTTATGGACTACCTCGTCAATCGAGGTAACGAACTTAATTTCCTTAAAACCCAGATACTATGGCTTCTGACATTTCCCGGAACGACGCTCTTAAACCCAAACCTAAACAACAGAGAGATACTGTTCCGTTCGTCATTACCTATAACCCCGCTTTACCTAACATATTCCGTATAATTCACAAACACTCTAACGTGCTTTATTCATCTGGTCGCTGTAAAAATGTTTTTACTAATCTCCCTGTAGTAGCCTACCGGCGTTGTAAAAACATTGATGATATTCTAGTTAGAGCTAAATTACCGGAACCTACGAACACCGACCAATCTGGGTCTCCATCCGACTCGTTTCGGTGCAATGAAACTAGTTGTACCGCCTGTCCTTTTATTGAGAATGGCCGTAATCAATATACTTTTTATAGTACTGGACAAACCTTTAAAATCAAATCACATATTACTTGTGAAACCCCTAATGTAATTTATATGATTCAGTGCACTAAATGTAATCTTCAGTACATCGGAGAGACCAAACGTCGTCTTAAAGACTGCTTTAATGAACATAGGCGACCTATTATAAACCCGGTTTGTAGTTATACCCCCACTGCGGTTTCACGACACTTCCTGACCAGTGGTCACACGGAGGATCACATGATCCTCATACCGCTCGAACGACTGCACACTAGCCGTGACTCCATCAGAAAGGCTCGTGAGGCATTCCTCATACACAGAGAAAGAACACAGGAGCCTGAAGGCCTTAACAGAAGAGATGAAATGTAATTTAGTTTAGCTACCTTTTAATTTTCCTTTGTTTCTTTTATCTTGTTATCATGTGTTATTCTCTTTCCTCTTTTTTATGCATTCCCGTTTTTATTAATTTTACACATCACGTAGCCTTTTTATGTCATTTCCGGTAAATATAAAGATCTTGTAACAAGCATTTATCCATTCAATAAACCTGAAGAAGGCTGGTGTTGGCCAGCCGACATATTGTAACAACGCCTATGTTCACGTTGTCTTGACCAACCTTTGCAGTATATTTTCCATTTTTGTGTTGGGTTTAGTGCATTTTTGATATGGATGTTTCTCACTTATTTTTTTCTCTTTATGGCCTCATTCAATTTAAATACAAAAAAGAACTGGGGACTAGTTCTCGTGCTTCTACCGGTTTCCAAGATGGCAGCTGCCATGGTGTTGTACTTACAGTGACTACAGGTAAGACACCTTTCCCACTGAAGATAATAAGTTCAAATAATAGACCAATTTAAACAAGTGAATGCTTTTGAAGTATCTTTTTAAGTAATAACAGTTGTCGTACAGAACAAGTCATGCAAAACATGGAAAACGCAAAGATTCGGTTCCTGGACATTTAAATGGTGAAGAGCTAAATCAGGGTCAGGGAATAGAACACAGCCTTAAAGAGAGAAAGGCCTTATGGTACAAGACGTGTAGGTAGAAATAGTTTTAGTAATGCAAATCTAGAGCGTGCTAAGAAAAGGAAACATGATTGAGAGACCGAAGAGGAAAACAGTGACCTTGAAACAGAAAACACTTGCAGCCCCATCAAGGCCAGGCATTCTAGTCTTCCAGGCAGCTCTTTCAGCAGTCACTGCTTCTTTTGTGAATCAAGTGACATCCCAGCAAATCTTCATTCTGCTTCCACTCTTGAGGTTGAAGAGTGAGAGAATATGCATCTCTTGTAAATGACAACAGGCTGATTGGCAAGCTGGCGTCAGGGGGCATGGTTGGCCTGTACAATCAAGCTAGGAAACTGAAGTTCTCGCTCAACTCTGAAAATGCTTCATCATATAAGCCTATAGAACTTGCATTTTCAGAACTTGTTGCCTTTATTGATGAGAGTCTTGAAGTTGAGGAGCCAACTGTGTTAAAGCTTTCAGATCTTGTAAAGTGCTATTCTTCAAAGCTTAGCGAACTTGGGGGAGAGCATCCTGATAAGATCAATGCTACAAGACTGAAGACCTGTGTGCTGACGGCCTTTCCTGATCTTACGACACATACTCAAGGAAGAGAGGTTCTTTTGGTCCTCAGCCACGAAATCGGCGATGTCTTGCTTGAGGCTAAGAATTCTTGGGTCTCACTCACGTGATCAACAGCCATGTTTTTCAACGAAAACAAAAGAACACGTTAGCATAATAATAGCTTTCAATTCCCGGAGGATTGGATCAGGACACCAACATGGCCGCCATTTCATGATTTGGGGACACCAACATGACGGCCGTGACGTCATGTGAAATCCAAAAATAGAGACTCTGCTTTGCTTAGCAAAAGCAGAAATGATTGTATGAAGAGAAATTCTGCGGGTGAAAAACACTTTTAATGGAACATTTGCAAGCGCCGTTCCAGCCTCACTCATAACATTGCTAGATGTGATAATGAGAGCCCCGACAATCAAAAGGGATTCAGGGGAGAGTCAGGCATGCCTTACAGTTGCTCAGTTGTTGGTTTTTAACACTATATCTCCATTTTGAGACAAATCAGGCAATGCTACTGATGCCATTTTTCACACTCACCATGTCAGAAACAGAGAGTGCCCACTGTCCATATATGCAGCACTTAAGATCCACGGCGCAACCAGAGAAAAAGCTTTGATTGATACCTTCTACAAGCTTGGGATGTGTATATCATACGACAGGCTTCTATCTATCTCTACGGACATAACTAACAGCGCTATCGACAGATATGATAGGGATGGCGTATGCCCTTCCAAGCTATGTGATGGTATGTTAACAACCACAACCGTTGATAACATAGATCATAATCCAAGTTCTACAAGCTCGCATGACTCCTTTCATGGCACAGCAATCTCTTTGGTCCAGCATCCAACCACCGAAAATCCAGGAACAGACAGAGCCACTGATGTGTTCGATCCTAGTAAAATCTCAGTGTCAAAGAAATTTGCCTCACTGCCGTCCTACTACTCTGAGGGACCACCGTTGACTATTCTTTCTTCGGACATTGTTGTTCCCAACACTAGTGCTCGGTTGGTATCTACAACGGATCATGATGCGACCTCCAACAACAGTGATCGAGAAGAAGATTGGTTGGATAATAACAGGCAAGTTCTTAATGAGCGGGAGCTCACAAAAGAAGACATTGTGTCTTGGGCAGTGTACCGGGCTTCAAAATCATCGCTATCATCTCATTTCTCAGCTTTAATATCCTTGCTGCCGCTGTTTACCGAGAACGTTCACTCCCTTGCGATGATTGCACATGCCATCAATGTCATCGGCTCAACCATTAAGCACCTGAATCCCTTCCAAATTCCTTTTGTTGCAGTTGATCAGCCGTTGCTTGCTTTAGCAAAGCAAATTCAGAGGTCAGTTGGTGGTGCGTATGACGAGAGTCATGTAGTCATCATGCTTGGTGGACTGCATATTGAGATGGCTGACTTTAAAGCTATAGGAAAGTGGGTTCTTGGAAGCGGTTGGCCTGAGGCACTAACAAATGCTCACCAGGTGTAGCCAATTCCTTTCTAACAGCAAGCCATATAACACGAACAAGACGGGCTCATCAAGTGACAGCAGCTAGTCTACTGATGAAGAAAGCATATGAAGAATACGAGAAAACTGAAGAGATTGATGGGCCAGCCAGACCGTTTGATGAATGGAGAGAAGGCTACTACTGGGCTACTTTGTTAGATTTTGAACTTGTCTGTCTCCAGCTTGTCGGAGCAAACGGGGAAGCTGATTTTTCGTTGTATCTCAAAGCTATTAGAGAGCTACTT
>NC_090892.1:31494977-31514977 GCF_036669925.1 Montipora capricornis
GAAATACTCAAAGGCTCAGAGTGAGCTACAGAAGTACACCAGAGAGATGAAGTGGAGGGGTGTACATGGGTATGTTATGGGTATACACGGGCCTATATCGGCATACAAGGGTATACATGTTTGTATCAATGTTTGTCTAAATACGCAAAAAATAAATAGACTACAATAAGGGATACATGAAATACCAACGAAATTTCAAGATGGCAGCCAGTTTGTGAACTGCATTGAACAGTAACAATCGGAGAGCTGGAAAGGTCGAAATAAATAAAGGCAGGGCTCAAAGTTTGCGACCAGCAGGTCGCACATGCGACTAGATTTTTAATTGTGCGATTAGAAAATCATGTGTGGTCACACCTGCGTGCCTAAAAATCCTGAAGTTTAGTGCGACTGAGCTCATCGCCACTCAACTCTGCTTTCTTGCCTGACCATCCTTATTTACTTCAACTAGTCAGACACGAAACGGAAGCTTCAAATAATAAATTCAATCGTAGGTATGACACAATCAGGATCCAAAGAATAAAGTTACATCATTTTCCTTGCATCAGCGTGTGTCTTATTTGTCGTTTTCCCCTGTGGTTTCTCCGAACTCGTAGCATCACTCGTAGCTCAATGTCTACATTCCATCCCAGCCCCTTTCGGTTTTGCGAAGACACGTCTGATGTAAGAAGCAGCCTCCACGTGTCGACAACAGCAGACCTAATCCGCATCAGTATGGAAGGACCAGAATTAGAAGCTTTTGACCCAACACCAGCAGTTGTCAAGTGGTCAGAGATCAAGGCGTCCTAACTTTGCTTACAGAAGATGGCCAGATGAATTAATTTCAGCTGCTGATTCGTGGGACTCACCGGATTTCGAATGATCGCGTTGATGTTGTATTAATGACGTGGTTCTACGTTTAAGTCTGTATCAGCTTTAAACCAAAAGTGTATTACTTTTACAAATCAAAATTAAATGAAAATTGTGAGCAGTAAACTGACAGTGTTAATGTTAAGTTCAAAGGAACTCGGAATGCAGATTTTTCTGTTGTCTTGAACGTACCATGAAGTGTAATACTACGTGAAATTGAGCAGGTTAATTAAAAAAAAAACGTAACAGTATTATTGTTATCTCCAACGTACAGTAAGAGCCTGAAAGTCAAAACAAACACAGGGATCGTTCAAAATAAAAGATAATGCAAATAAATGATTACTTACACAAGGTCTGAAGTTTTCTGATTTTTAGGTGCCACCAGTATTTTAAGCTGTGCTCCTAAAATTTTTAGCTGTGTGCCTAAAATTTTGGCAGTGCGCCTAGAAATTTACACCTGGTAGCACAAGTGCTCCCAAAGCCAAAAATAAACTTTGAGCCCTGATAAAGGTAATGTACATCTAAATGCCTCACCATGTTGATAAAGTATTTCATTTGACCAATACATGATTTTTAGGGGTACTTCATTTAGGTACTCCATAGGGTACTCCATGGAGTAGGGCTCTGCATTTTGTCCTCTCCCCAATCCATTATGTTGTGGAATGAAGTGTCCTGGTTCGATTTCTTTCTAAATCCGAGCTCTTTGCAGTTACTAGGATTACATGACATGCAGTTATCTGGCGACCAATTTAACCCTTTCACTCCTGTGGGGTTCCCCATTGACGAGTAAAATCGTCTGGCGTTAGACAGGTGCAATACCGGTGCAAAAATTGTCAAACCATCAACATATTTGAATAACGCAGGGAAGCCATCATATGTAATTTCAAGATCGTTAAGAAAAGTATTAAAAAGGTGGGGGCCACTAGCACTACCTTGTGTAGTACCCTTATTGACGGTTTTCCACCTACAGTGATAGTGACCAGACAAAATGCGTTTCGTCCAAAATTGTTCACTTTTGTGATAAAAGCATGGAACTTTGCATGATTACTACTAGCCAGGTAACAAATTATTTCTGACATGGATCCAAGCTTAGTTAAGCCCTGAACTCGAGATCTGCACATGTCCTGAAATTGCCAACATGAAAACGAGGCTGAGGATCAAATTGCTTTTAAATGAACTTCAGAGTACAAAAATTATCACGGAACTGGTATATTAATAACATGTGCAACATATTATCTGTGCTAGAAAATAGTTAAGATGTGATCACGTGACTTTCAAAGTTTGCAACTTAAGTTTGGGATGTCTGGGGTGGAATGTCAAAGACAGGGGCGTGACGCTATAATTAACATAGCTGAAAGCCCAGTTATGGTTCACATATTTTAAAGGCAAGACATAAGTTTTTACGTTTTTCCAACTGTGAAAAGAAAGCTACGTTTCCATTATTGTACCTGTAGTATTGCAGGCCGCTTATACGGGCCACTTTGTCTTCACGCCAGAAACTCTAGGACCTAAGTTGCAGAGACAATCCGCACAGAGGTAAAGCGGGAGTCTTGGCAAGTATGAAGGCGAGTGTAGGAGCCGTTAATCTGAAAGGGGAGCGGGGTCCACGTGAGAAAGCATGGAAGCTATGGCGAGAACGATTTGAGCGAGCGATGCGATGGGTGGCAACGAGCGACACGGATAAGCTGGATCTATTCCTGTTAGTGAGCGGAGAGGAACTTCAGAAATTAATCAAAACACTACTGGAGCAGCCGACGAACTACAAGTCGCATAGGCCTGAGAGCAGTACAGGCAAACCAACAACTAAGTTATGTTGCACAGAATGTGGAAGTGAAGCCCACCCAAAGGGAGTTTCTTGTCCTGCTAGGGGTAAGAACTGTCTCAGGTGCAGAAAGAGCAATCATTTTGCTAGGGCGTGTTCCAGTAGAAAACCGAATCGTTTTGGTAGCCAGCTGAGAGCTTTTAAGAGAGACTCGGACCCAGGCACAAGCCACCCAGAAGGGGAGAGTGAGGCCACCCGAAGAGGTCTACCTGTACCGAATAAGTGGGGATAAGTCATTGAACCCTACTGTGACATTGCAGGTAAATACGGTCCCGGTCACATTAGACCTAGGCACGCAAGCAGACATCACAGTCATCACAGAGGAACATTTTGAGAGTCTTAAAGGAACAAGTTGCCTCCAGCTGACAAAAGCGGTCATTAGGGGCTACTCAGGAGATGGACCAGGACCAGCATTACCCTTACTAGGCTGTTTCACCGCCTCTCTACGCCAAAACAAGAAAAGCGTTGTAGAAGTTGTGTATGTAGTCAAAGGTCAAGGGAACACTGCACTTTTAAGATGCCAGGCAGCCGAAAACATGGGCCTCGTAGAGTATCACATCGAGCAGACAACCAAAGCCCCTTCCCCAATAATGGAGGTGGAGCGACCAGAAATAAACAACTTGGAAAACTGAAAGGAGTGACTGTAAAGCTGCATGTTGTACTTGAGGCCCCAGGTGCTATTCAGACAGAATAGCAAAGTAAAGCAGCGCTCCCACATGTCGTAACTGATGCAGAATTCAAGTTCTTGAAGCGAAATTGGGATCTGTTCTTTGGATAAAAGATAAACAGGCTATAATTTTGCGATTAGAGAAAGAAGAGGAAGGAGAAGAAGGAACCAATTTGTCTGCTGGATATGGCGTTAGTAATCAGCAGATATCTGTTATCTGCAAGAGCAAGGAAAAGATCGTGACGTTTGCCGACACGTGTACAGGTATTCACAAGAGACAGTGAAGATGTAGACCATATTGTTTTCCAAACGATTTGCAAATGTTTTGTTTCGTGATTAAATGTCGCTTTCTTAATGTTATCAGTTTTTGTTCCTCATTAATATTCATATTCTCCATTATCCAGACTATTTCTGGCGGGTCTAATTTGCAGGTCGCAGGTTGCGGGTTGCAGGTCATTGTTTCACCAATACAGAAAGTATCCTAAACATTCATAAAAGCTAACCTTACGCCTAAAAACTTTTGCTTAGGCCTAATTAGGCCTAAGGTTAGCTTCTAAGAATGTTTAGGATACTTTCTGTATTGGTGAAACAATGACCTGCAACCTGCGACCTGCAAATTAGACCCGCTGGACTATTTCAATACAATACATAATACATACTTAATTGACCGCTGCCCATGGGGGCTTTTCAGGGCCAATGAAATACAATCAACGAAACAACAGAACACAACAACTACAACTGTTAAGAATCCCAACTGGCCGGAGACAAACCAGTTTGCTATTTACATGTACAGCAAGCTGAAGTTGAACCAGGAGCTACCAGGAACAAATTTAACGAGTGGTCAGAGCGGGTCTTGAACCTGGGATATCCGGATCTCAAGGCAAGCGTCCTAACCACTGGGCCACACTGCCTATTTCGTCTAGTCCCCATGAGTCCGGATAATTGAGGTTCGACTGTAAAGGGAATTTTTCCAAATATCAACTTTTCCACAGAGGGAAAAACGTGTAGCCGAAGCAACAATGTGTTCCTTCTACCATACCTTGGTAGCACCAACAACAACAAAATATTGAACGCAGGGAATTTGGGAGATGGTCATTGTTATTGTGACTTGTCACGCAACCCACCAGTCGATCGGCTAACTTGAATCAGATGGTGCAAATATGCAGATAACAGCAAGAATTGGCAACTGGAATGCAATAATCGGCGGGTACAGTTATTAGGGTTTCAATAAAAACAGTCATTTCTTGAGGTTCCGCAGGTTCTGCAGTCTGCAGTGCCACAAATAGACGACTTCGTGCTCTTGAATGCATCATGGGTAATCAGGGCAACATGGCGGGAAATTCAAAGGTTTGTGTGGAAATTCAAAGCAAAATATACCGTACATGACTCTACTTTATAGACTTTCGCCTTCATAAACCAAATAAAATTAATAAGTTCATGTTCACAACTGAAGTGAACAAGACTTGGTATCCGTTCTTTGGAATTCCTAAATATTGCTTTTTTGTCTCCATAAATTCTCTGTAATTTTGGGCCTTTGAAATTACAGGAAATGTATGGCAGAAACTTTGTTTAATGAAATAATTTCTACAACAGCCATTCTCTCCAAATTTATCCTGCGCACCATTGAGCGCATATCTTCTGTTTTGGAAAATAAAAAAATCCAAAATTGCATATCATGAATACTCTTCATCGTTTTGAACTTCCTTACAAACCTTTCAATTTCTTTCCATCTTGCCCTGATTATCCATGATGCACTCAAGAGCGTGAACTCGTCTATTAGTTTTACCCCTACTGTATTATCTTTTCCGATCTGTCATTTTGCCAAGGAGGACGTCTGGCAGGATCTTCAGATATATGAATACAGTATTGGTCTTGGTAACATTGGCTTCATACTGAAATCTCAGTCAACCAGTCCAAAATATCATTATATTAGAGCGAGAAAACTGAATCCAGCAATCTATAGACGACTTTCACTGTTATGCTCTTTTCCAGGCCATAAAATAAACATAACTTGAAATGTAGTTAAAATTGTTGGCTTTGTAGAAACTACTGAAACGATTCACTCTCCTCATTCGATGGAAATATATAAATCAATCGTTTTTTTAATAGGGGTCTCGTAGAAAGCCATGCTAGACAGATTAAACTTGATTTCCAGGCGTTTATTTCACAGCAACTATGGCGGGATAGCATTGCATACAACTGACATATAAAACCCTGTTTAACGACCACAAGGGAAATCTGTTCTGATGGTGGAGCCAATATGAATACAATTTACACTCTCACACATGTCCAATATGCATGAATTGAGTCGGGTCGTCAATTGCTGTTGATGGCCCGACTCACCGGATGTCCTTGGTGAAGTTTAAAAAGGAAGGAAGCTTTACTGCTGGAAGTCAAACTGCCTGGGGCAGCTTCAAATATCCCGACAGGTCGTGACCCGTCATTTGAAAAGTTGACCCAACTACTCGAAGTGTCAGGTGGTGAAAAAAAGATAAAAACTTCGATGAACATAGGAGGCCGTGCTTTTCAAGAATGTTGTATGCTTTTTTCTTAAAGAGTAGCGACTAAAACATCATATACACATAGACAACATCAACTAGAAAAGCATTCACAAATTTTGCAAATGTGTCCGTAATACCCTGACAGCATGCTCAGCTCAGAAAAGGACATAATGACTGACTAGAATAGCGCTCCGAAATGGCGAATGCCCTGACAACTGCTGCTCAGAAATGTTGTATGCCTCGTTCTCAAAGAGTGGAGGCATGAACAAGTATAAACGCCGTCCAGAATAGCACAAATTTACAAATGTTGCGAATGTCTCGTTCGTTGGTAGCGAAATTAATACCCTGACAACATGCTGCTCAAGAATGTTGTATGCCTCGTTCTCAGAGAGTGGCAGCTTAAATATCGATACGTGCATGTAGCGCTCTGAAATGTTGAATGCTTCGTTCTTCAAGTGTAGCAAATATCGCTGCACGCTTAATTCCTAAAATCATCCAAAAATGGTGAATGTTTTGTTCGTTCATAGCAAAATTAATACCCTGACAATATGCTGCTCAGAAATGTTGTATGACTCGTTCTCAAAGAGTCACGGGTTAAATTCCAACATGTACTTGAACAACTATAAACGACGTACAGAACAGCACTTATAAATGGGTGAATATATGTGCATTTCGCCGGTAAAATTATAAAATAGTAAAAAGTAAAAACAGTTAAAATGTTTCGATCTAGCGATCATCTTCAGATTACACACTGCCATGTGCTATAAACTGAACTACGAGATCATCAATAAATATGGGCGCGGCGCCTATAAATTTATGGCCAGATTGATCGAACAACAACTCTCAACCGAGCGCCGTAACTCACTCAAAACCAAAAACAGAAAGATCAACCATTTACTTGCCAAAGGAAATCGATTAAGACGCAATGGGGAATACTGTGTACCAATCATCAACCTGACTGACCATGAGCTGACCGACACGGAGAAATCACACTTGAAATTTGGCCTCCATCGCACCTTTGTCGATAAGAGTAAATTTGTCAAAGTCAACCTTACGACAGAATTTGAATCCTTTGTCCATCGTGTGGGAAACACTGTTGAACAAGAAAAATTAGAGGATTTTCATCATTTCCTCCGCACCTCAACAAACATTTTCATTTTTTTCTTTTGTGAATGTTAACTGCACGTGTGTATGTTCAATAAAGTTGGAATTTAAAAAAAAAAAAAAAACCAAAAAAAAAAACAAACATTTTCACAAAGAACATCTACAACACACCGGACAACACGTGGAAATCGCTTCGTGGGCTATCAGAGAACCCAAACATTACGGTATTGCGTGGGGATAAGGATTCAACAGTGGTTATTATCCCTAGAGAAGTTTACATCAGAAAACTTGAAACCATGATTGAAGAAGGTATCAGCCAAGGAAAGTATGAAACCACAACTGACTGCACACTGTCAGACCTGAAATCCTTCCAAGACTTCCTCTACCGTAACTTCAGGAAAAACTCTCCCACAACCCTGGATCTCACACAAATCCGCCCAGTCTGTAATCAACCAGCTCGTCTTTACACCACAGCAAAAACCCACAAGTTTGAGGACCACAAACTCATAACAACCGCGAACCTCAAACTTAGGCCCATCATCAGCACCTGTGGAACTTATTTTTACGAAATGGCTAAAGCGCTTGCAAAATATTTAGCACCACTCGCGGAGAATCATCACACTATTAAGAACACACTTGATTTTGCCGATAAACTCAACGATCAAACGATTGAAGAAGATGAAATTGTTGTCTCCTATGATGTCACAACCTTGTTCACTGAAATCCCCTTGGACGAAACCATCAACCATATCATCGATCAAATTTACAACCAACAGAAACTGCCCCAGATCGCACCAACGCCAATTTTCAAAAGGCTTCTAGAAAGAGTCATCAAAGGCACCACTTTCACCTTCAACGGGAAACTGTACAAACAAGTAGACGGCTGCAGCATGGGAAACCCTCTTTCACCCACATTTATGTGCAAATTGGAAACCGATGTTGTAACACCTTTAAACCTTCCTTTCTACAACAGATATGTTGACGACTGTTGCACAAAAAGGACAGCCAATGCCCCGGACATTCTTCTTGAAAATCTCAACAGTTACCATCCAAACATCAAGTTTACAGTAGAAGAAAACCCGGAACACTTCCTGGACACCGCCTTTACCCATCAAGAGGGAAATTTTATTACTAAAGTCCATCAAAAACCAGGGAAACTACAAGTACACTGGAAATCGGCCATCCCACATAAATGGAAACGCAACACTATCCTAGGTGCACTCCACAGAGCAAAACGAATAGCCACCAATTGGCAAGAAGAAGTACAAGCTATCAAACAATCTTTCATCCGATCTGGAAATCCCGCCAAATTCGTTAATGAGGTTATTAACGATTTTGAAAACCCAACGGCAAGAGATGATGAGACGATTATCCCTGTTCACTGGTTTGATGAAAGAACAAAAATCGGCATTCAACTACCGTTTTGTAGGAGAAATGAATTTGAAAGTAAGAAATTCATGACAAAACTTAACAAATACACCAAATGGACATTTAACTTGCATATTTTGTGGCAAACACGCAAGATCGAAACTCTCTTCAAACTCAAAGACAAAAACATTCATCCATCACACGTAATATACATAGGCACGTGTACTTGTAATCAAGCTTACATTGGTGAAACGGCACGCAATCTGGAAGTACGTGTCAACGAACATTCCATTATAAACAAACAATCGGAACTGGCCAAACACCTAAAGAAACACCCCGAACACAAATTTTGACTTGGGCTCACTCATGGACAAAGAGAAAAATAAAAGAGGCATTTTACATCGCACGCTTCAAACCAGTCCTAAATAAACAAGTCCAGTCATTCCACCTTACTCTATACCCCATGGGAACTGGTATTACGTAACCACAAATATAAAACAGTTGGTTTATGCAATTTAATCACTCTGAAGATGATCACAAGATCGAAAACGTTTAGTCAAACATTTAAACAGTTTTTAACTTTCACTATTTTATAAATGGGTGATGTTTCGTTTGTTCGTGTTCGTAGGGACATTAATAAGGAGTTTAAGAAACGATGACAGCTACGGCAACGACAACGTCAAAAAGCAGTAATATTATTGGTTAAAAGAAGCGAAATGCTCGTGCTGCACGTGCGGAACACTTTTTTGAACATTTCTCTCCGTACTCGTCAAAACTACTACGTGAAATGACCAAATTTAAGGTTTTGACGACAACGTGGACAAACTACAGTAAATCTTTCAGTCTCACTCTTTACTTCAAATTCGTCCATACCAATCCAGTTATAGAATACGTCGCCCATATTTTATAATATAATATATGGAATAATCATGAAATACTTAGAATAGCTCAAACGTATATTTTGCAGTGACGTTTTCTTTGCCGTAGCCGTCGTGGTATCTTAAACTACCTAATACTCTGGCAACAAGCTGCTCAGTACTGTTTCATTTGTCGTTCCCAAAGAGTAGCGACTAAATACCGATAAGTGCATGGACAATTATAAATGTTCACTAGAATAGAAAAAAAGAAAAGAAAAGAGAAGGAGAGCATCGCAGTTGCATCAAATTTTTCGTTCGTTTGTAGACAAAATTATACCCTAACACAATTGTATGGCGTCGGCTAACAAAGGATTTGTGGAAACAATTGTCAACACTGACGAGAATAGCACTTACTTATGTTGAATGCGTCGTTCTGAAAGCGTTCATACCAAAATCGTTCAAAAAATGGTTTCCTTTTCTTCTTTAGTGTCACAACAATACACGGAAAGGCCTTCCAGAAAAGGAAAGTATACCTATAACCTGTGGGGGATAACGACTTGGTTACGACTTTACGACAGATACTTCTGGTAATCGAGGTTGTAGTAGAACCAGGAGTGTTTCTTAGTATTTGTGTTATTGAAGATGAAATCTAGTTGTCTGGCCCGTTTCTCCACCAATTGATTATCACTCCAAAACTGGGACAGCATTATCCACCGCCTGAAGAGATATGGAGAACAGCCATTCTCGAGGAGAAACAAGCTCAATTGAAACGAAGCTTGATCGCCAAATTATTGGCTTTCTCCAGAAATCCATCTTTATTTGTTGAGGCCAAACAGACAAAACAGGGGCACCCAACGAGAATATAGTTCAAAACCACTTAAACATAGCATTGTTTAACGCATTTTAGTGTTCAAACGGTAGATATAGGCATACTTTTATCCCCTAAAATTTTTCATCCGTTTGGATTCTCTAGCTGGAAGTCTGGTGATCCGAAAATTATAGGGATCAAAACTTACCTTTCGAAAATTTCAGCCATAGAAAAGGCTCCCAAAAATTCTAGGTGACCTTTTTAGGGCAAAAATCCGTTAAAATGGGCAATTATACCATGTTTTAGATGTTCAAAAATCCTAGGACAGGCAGGTAAGGAAGGAATTTTAAAACAAATGTTCCTAAAATTCTTGATCTCAAATTGTCTTCCGAACAGATATTTTCGGAAAATTGACGTTGGGTGCCCCTGACAAAAGCAAAAGCAAATAAAGAACTTCAAAACTATTGCCCAATATTAATCATCAAAACGCGTCACAGTCGAGAACAGATTTAAACTCTTCATGAAAAACGGAATGCTAATCTAGTAAAGCTGTGCTTTTCGCCGTCATGAGCACAGTTTTAGGAATTTCGTAGAGCAGCCTGAAAAAGTATGGACTTCAACGGAGTTTGAACCTGTGACCTTGCGATACCAGTGTGACGCTCTAACCAACTGAGCTATGAAGCTACTGATGTTGGGAGCTGGTCATTTGTGGGTTCTAATTTTCACGTGTGGAATTGATCAATGAAGAAAATGATATATGACGTGAATCATATTCTGAACTGCAGATATGAAATCAAGTTTAGCTATGACCTCGCAGTTGTGGACGCAATTTTAGCAATTGCGTATAGAAATCTGAAAAATTCGGGACGTCAATGGGGTTTTTAACCCTTGACCTCGCGATACTGGTGCAATGCTCTTATGAACTGAGCTATGAAGCCATTGACATAGGGAGCTGGTCATTTGTGCATTCTAATTTTCCCGTGAGGAATGAATCATTGAACGAAATGATATATGAAATGAATCATATACTGAACTGCGGGTATGAAATCAAGTAAAGCTATGATCCTCACAGTTGTGGGCGCAATTTTCAGGCTTCTCTACACAATTGCTAAAATTGCGTCCATAACTGCGAGGAGCATAGCTTCACTTGATTTTATATCTGCAGTTCAGTTTATGCTGGAAGGGGGGAGGGGTGCTTCCTATCAATGGGCTAATGGCGATGTGCCCTTTGATCAGGTCACATTTTCACGACTGGATTGACTATGATGGGGTTGCATTTTAAACATAGTGGAATGGGCTCGCAAATTGTCAGGATTTTGGGGGTAAGAAAATTTTGGCGGTAAAAAAACGTTGTTACAGAAAGAATTGTAGCCCCGTTGATTTAATATTTACTAGTCGCATTATATTCCGTTTTGAAATTACTATTAAAAGGCTTTATGTAAGGTTTATGAATAAACAGAAAGTAACTGTTGTGATCGCTAAAATTACATTTACCCAAAAGTGACTAAAATGAGATGTACAATTGGCCATAAAATAGACTATAAAGGGGGAGAGACCAGCGACACATACCCAGCAAAAATTGACCCAAGTATCCCCTCCACCTCCCTCCTGGGAGTGTATGATTCATTTCATATATCATTTTGTTCAATGATTCAATCCTCACGGGAAAATGACAACGCACAAATGACCAGCTCCCAACATCAGTAGCTTCATACCTCAGTTGGCGCTGAGTTGGTTGCAGCGTTGCACCCGTCTTGCGAGGTAATGGGTTCAAACCCCGCTTGAAGTCCTGAAATTTTCGGGGTTCTCTACGCAATTGCTCAAATTGCATCCTTACCCGCGAGGTTCATAGCTTTACTTGATTTCATATCCGCAGTTCAGTATACAATTCATTTCATATATCATATCGTTCATTGGAGTGCTAATCTGTTGGAAGAATGCAGCATCACAATAATTCATTTCATAAGTTTTGCGTTTTTTAACACTTCACTCCCAAATTCGTTTCCAGCGGTCTTTGTAAGCTCACAGCCGCCGTTCTTTTTATTATCCTGTCTCTTTTTGTTTAATTCACCTTGGAGGCTATCCCTTCTATATTACGCGACGATTACAAACGAGTGACATATTAAACATATACAAAGAAACAACGGTGTCCTGGTGGAATGAAATCACGCGAAACAAATGACGTAGGACTAGGGGCCCCCATGTTCTACATTTACCAGAAGTCAGGTCCACTTTTTAAATGACTGCTCATCAGAAACGCGATTTTCAGACAGCCTTACCGCCTCCAGTGTACTTTTTGTCCTCTCACCACAGGACATTTCCAAAAGTCGGGTTGACTCTTAAAATGACGGGTCCTCATGACCCGTCACCATTTTCACCTTACATGTCTAAAAGTTGGGTCAACTTTACACATGATGGCTTGTCACGAACTAGATGGATCGTCACAACACATCACTATTTTCAGACGGCCTCACCACCTCCAGGTACTTCACAAACACGATTTGTTTTAAGTCTCTAACCACCTGACATGTCTAAAAGTTGGGTCGACTTTTCACGACGGCTCGTCATGAAGTAGACGGGTCGTCACCACCCGTCATCATTTTCAGATGGCCTCACTGTCTCCAGTGTACTTCACAAACACATTTTCTCACCACCCAACATCTCCAATAGTTGGTCGACTTTTCAAATGACGGCCTGTCACGAACTAGACAGGTTGTCACCACCTGTCACCATTTTCAGGCTGCCTCACCACCTCCAGTATCTTCACATACACGATTCTCTCTCTCCACCTGACATTTCCAAAAATCGGGTCGACTTTTCAGGTGACAGCTCGTCACAAACTAGACGGGTCTCTGTTTTCAGAAAGTTCCTGGAACCTTTGAAATACGAATTCCTGTTACTGTACTTTCGCAAACAACACAACCTGACCTCTGCTTGACTAGTTATCTTCAAGAAAATGTCGAGCTGATTCCATTTGTGTGTATTGGACAACCCTCTACACTCTGGATTAAGATTCAAGTCTGCAAATTAAATTGTGTTTTCCTCGTTTACATCTAGTACATCTTGTCATCCGGAGGATTCCTTGACTGTTGCTATGTCAATGTGGTTTGCATACACAAAAACAAAGATGGCGGATTTCAATTTAAGACTTCCTATGTTTGAAGGGTTGTTGTTGGCTATTTAAAGACATTAAGCCCGAATGAGTGGTTAAGTATGATAATACAAGTAAAGAACTATCGATTGTGAGAAACTTTTTCTAGCCCGTACTTTCCCGGTATTGAATTTCAGTACATTTGCAGTACATTTACAGAACATTCAATAATATATTAATATGTTGGATAATTGTACACTGTATTACTTGTGTTTTAGATATAAATCCACATTAACCTTTCCCCTGTTAAGAGTAGCACTTATTAGTTTAGACTGTGTAATATCAAACAGTTACTTGTCAGTGGGACCTACTTTAGGGGTGAAAGGGGTAAGTACTATGTCATGTTGTTAATTTTCTTTTTCAGCTGGGAAAAAATGGAAGTTCTGTCGGAGGCCAAACTCTTAACAAAGGAGATTCAGTTTATGTAGGGCCAGGAGGAACATTTTATATTCTTGGAAAAAACTATCAATATTTCGTTCACTTCAGTACTTCATTGTCTGGGAAAGGGAATGACACTGAACCCAAAGCAAAGAGAGCTCGGTATCATGATAACTTGAGTGATTCAGATGGTGATAATCTAACCCCTGAAGATCTGGAGGATATAGAGCGTGAATTTGGCGGAGAAATGGTGGGCAAGATACTGAAAGGAAACAAGCATCAGGATTTATGTCGTAATTTGTGTGAAGGTACCTGGGAAGATGTTGAAGACAAGCTCCTTATTTTTACAAGTGAAGGAATAATGAGCAGATCGAAGGTATGTCTAATAATGTTACCAAATGCACATTACCAGCAACGTATATATTTACGCTGCTTTCTCCTACAATGCATGACATGTGCTCAATGGTGGTTCCATTTAAGTTTGCATCTGCAGTTGAGTGTGAGATGCCATGGTTCTGTCTATTTCCCAATAACCAGCATGGACTTGGATTCTGTGTGTTTATGATCATCCTCATATTGACCTCTCTTAATCTTGCAGACATTTGAGGATGCTAGATTTTTTGGGATCTCTAAATATCCGAAAAATTAACTTGGTGATGTAGTATTGTTTTCAAAGTTCTTAAGCCCTTTCAAATTGTCTTATCTAATATGTGATATAGGAAACGAAATTCCAGTACAATGTGAGTAATTTTTAAAAAAGCTGTATGGAGATAGAAATTCCACACCATAGTTTTTCTTTGAGAATGCAAATAAGTACAAATCTTAAGTTCTATGGAAAAAGGTTTTGCCTCAGACTCTTGATAATTTCAAGACGTTTCAGCTTATTCTTAAGCCTTCATCAGTGATATGAAAGCAAAGTTCATTATCATAGGCAATTTAAGGTGATGAGCTTGCACGCATGGCCATGCTCATTCATGCTCGTGCGATGCCTTCTGAAAGTAAGCTATGATCGTTCCCAGCGGTCGGGTCCAAAGTAGAGTGCCAGGCTTCGAGGAAAAGTCGCTTGTCGTAATTAGCCAACGACCCTGACATTTTCAAAGATCATGATGTGGCTGAAATGGTGGACATGGCTTGCAACTTTGGAGTTTTGGTCAACACCTGTCACTGCCGTACACAAAATTACACTATGTGCAATTGATTTTGTACACTATGCCTGATTTCTGGCGGTCAGAATCGTCTAGCTCTTTGCAGTGCGGAAAAAGGCCGTTGGTGGTTAGTTGTGGTTTGTAAGCTACTTTGACTTGTTGTTGTTTCAAAGTGCGACCTATATTCTCGGAAATGCCCGGTACATACGGCAGCACTACAAAGCCATGGAAGTTGTTATTGGCGGGTTGTTTCGTTAATGCCCTCTTGCAGTTTTGAATAAAGGACATGGGATAGTTGTTATCTCGCAGAATGGCTGTGACTCGTTGCGTTTCTTCTCGTCTCCCTTTATTAGTTGACGGAATCTTGTTTGCTCTTTTCGGCAAAGTGTTAACCATGGATCTTTTGTGGCACAAAGGGAGACACGAAAAGAAATCGAGATAACAGCCGGTGTGTGTCGGTTTTCTGTAAACATCCACTTGAATTTCTGTTCTGCGTCTACTTGTAATGGTGTCTAGAAAAGGCACGTCTTGCCCATTGGTGTTTTCTGGTCCAAAGTGAACAAGGTCGGCTAAGACTGGACTAATGGGAGAATCCATGGCACCTCCAAAAATTTGTTTGTAGTTGTCGCCATCACCAAACCAAACATGCTTCATTTCTGGTTTTTCAATGTGGGTGGCATTTTCTGTGTGGTCAAAGAAGCCTTTCGATCCTCCTTAAAATCTTGCTTTAGAACTTTTTGAACCTCTCTCTTTATTGTAAAAAAAAAATGATCAATTGACATTTTCTATCCTCCCTATTAGCCGTTCTTGCTGATTTTTCTAAGTCTCTCGCAAACACACATTCACATAAGACAGATTGACCTTTGGAGAGACAGCTTGAGTTGGGTCGTCTTGGATCCACAACTCGACCTGAGTCAATTCGCCGACTTCCAGAAAGATGGACCAACTTTTAGATGGACAAGTCGGGTCGGGTTAATTAGAGTCAATCAGACTGAGTCAATCCGTCGACATTTTCTACCCTCCTTGTGTGCCATTCTTGCTAAATTTTTTAAGTCTCTTGCAAACCCATTTTCCGTAACACGGACTGACTTCAAGGTTAAGTTGGCATGACTCCTATCGACGGGTAGACACTGGTCAATCAGATGAAGTGCACCCATCACGACCATACTCAGATAGGGTGAATTTGACATCCCTCCATCTCTTGCGTCAAAATTCAGGAGTTGGGCTCGAACGTGCTTCAAAATAGCGAAGAAGTGGAGCGACAGATGGTACAAAGATTCCAAACACAGATTGTTCGCCTAGATCTAGGTGAAAAACTTTGGCCGATAGGAATGAACTGGAACTTGATGAGTGCGAGCATGAACGGGAAGTTGGTCAAAGATGCGCAAATGATTGTCCAGTAACAAAGCTGTTAATGTCCCCTACATCATTTGACGGAAAGAATTGTGGGAGTTCAAGTTGAACTAATAGCAGCATTAAGTTCATGGGACACATCGGTGAAGGCAAGCTAATTTGTTCTCCAGCCTAATGGAATCTGCACAGTTTTCTCTTCAAGAGGAAGAAGTGAAACCTTACCAGAACTAGCAAAGGCCATACCAAAGTACAGCATTCAGAGGCCCTCGAGGTGTCTATCAGTAACATCCTCCAAGACTGGACAAGACGAACAAAGGCCACTTTTTTGAGAGTTCATGAGAGAAATACATTTAGCTGGTCCTAGAAAAATGGAGAACACAGGAACGTACCGTCTAAGAAATTCAAGTGAAGGAAACTGGAAATTTGCTAGGCCAGTCCATATTGAGCGGGTGGATTTAGGAAGTGGATGAGTTCACATACCTTGGGAGCATGGTAAGGAAGAACGGAGTCACTGATTAGGACATTGAGGCACGAATTGGAATGGCAAGACAGGCATTTGCGATGCCGAGACCATTATGGCAATCGACAGCGCTAACAAACTGACTAAGGGATTGGAGCTGACGTTGCAGGTGTTCATCAATAAGAGCTTGAGGAACATCTTGCCGATTTGATGTCCTAGAAAAGTCAGCAATAAGGAGCTTTGGAGACAAGCAGGAACACTAAGTCCAGATCAAACCATCCATATAAGTTACAAACCAAACTCGCCAATTGAATTGTTATAAAAATTCTTTCTTTGTCAGAATTATCAAACCTTGGAAAGATCTTCCTATTAATGTATTCAATTTTCGCGATAGCCCGAAATCCCTTGAAATTATCTAGGAAACAAAATTTGGTCTGATTGAATATTTCAAGTACAAGTGCAAAGAAAAGAAGCAGTTCCAATAGACCATATTCATATTCTCATTATTGGACTGGAACTAGCTTGCAATGGAAGCTCATGCGGGGGAATATATTAAAAAGTATTTGCATTTAAAAAGATTCCCCCGCATCAGCCTCCATTGCATGCTAGTTCCAGTCCAATACTGAGAATACGAATATGGTCTATTATCCTTTATTTCGGAAAGGACTTTTCCAATATTTTCCGATAGAGACCACAGGAAAAATAAGCTGAGAAATGCTAGATATTCCGGCACAAAAATATGAGATAGTGGCAAATTAATCTGTTTTCCCTTTCTTTTTTCTGTTGTTGGGTGCAAAACTAATTACAAGTGGAATCTAGCGAAAGAAGAGAAAAGCTTTGAATCTTTGCGTGGGAAACTATGCGAGATATTTTGTATCGTTTTATAAAAATTGTTTGATGAAATATAAAGCTTGGGCAAAGGACAAAAACTGGTTACTACAGGAACCAGGGATACACCTCCTTCATTTTGTACCAAAGGGAATCCTACATCTTGTTAAACCTGGCACACGCAAGCTTGCAGCTAGAGGATTGCGTAGCAAAATGCAAAAGGCTTACTGCTGATGATAGGAAGTGGTGAAGTTCATTTACATCTACTGAAAAAGTTTATCGGCAAAAATGGGCAAATCCATCGTCCTTCAAAGTGACAAGGAAAAGGAGTGGCCCTTGAAAAAGTTAAATCGTTATAAGCAACTGGAAGATACAATAGAGGGGGATCCGGACCAACTGCAAAGAGAGCAGAACTTGGACGACCTTCTGCAAAAAGCAAATCGCTGCCCAAATGTAAGTTGTCTATAGACGGTACGAAGAAACGCAGCCTTTCATATTGTCTCTAATTTGTCAAGGCATTTCCTCAGATGCTTATCATCTCTCATTTCATATGGAAAACAATATTGATCTATAGAATAGATGTATCCGATTTTTTAATGGGTAATAGTGCGAGAGAAACGGAAAAGCAAAGCTGGAGGTCCACTGCGAAAACAACAGTGAAAGGAAAGTTAACCCTTTGAACCACTGTTAAATTTAACTTGTAGCTTTCAAGGTCACACTCAATTTGGGAATTTAGCTCATCAGACCTGTTAAATCAGTCAAGTGTTTTACAATGCCAAGTTGAATCAATGGAAAAGAACGTATGAGCCGACGACCAGTGTCAAGAGAGGATGGACGTCTGGGAATTGAAGCAAATCAGCCTTAAAAATCAAGTTCACGATTCCCTATTGCGCCAATTTTCTTACATTTCCGGCAATTTATCTCAGTTTTTCAAAGAGAATTTGAAAAGACTTTGCAAGTTCTTTGACTGGGATACATGTGCTCAGTCGTATTAAGATATATATTGCATAAATGGCCAGCTGAAAATGAAAAAAATGGTTCTGGTTTCAATTACCCTTACCAGAACATGCTTTTGTACTATAACTTCATGTATAAAACTAGTTCTCTTTAGACATCTTGTTAGAATACCTGGTAAAGTCTGTTTGATCAGACGAAACCAGTCGGATAGTAAACAAAGTTAACAAGATCAGTTGCTGTGTGCTGCTCACTAGTTTCCATTTTTAAAAAAAATTAAAAAAAATTAAAAAAATTACCGTTGTAATAGTTGATCCAATAAGGCCACTTTTTGATCCTCCGGCAAAGTAGAATCCGTGATATGTTTCATGTCTTGATCCTAGCCAATCAAGGTCGTGAGTTGTAGAGGTGAGGTTAAGCAAGGTTCTGTCTGAAGGCTTTGCAGTAAATGTTGTGGAACCAACATCATCTTTTGTGCGTGTTTCATTTTAACACCCAAAGAGGTGAGAGCTGGCAGGAATCCTCCTTGTTGATTGAGAACTTCATTTTTGTTCTTCAGGCGAGGTGTCTTGCGAGTCAAGTATAGCAGTTTCGACTTGCATGGTTTCAAGTGTTTAAATGATAAACTTGGAACCATAATGCTCCCTTTAAGTAGATTAAGAGCAACTTCTTTAATAGCTTCTATTTGTCCCCTGCTAGCGTGAGATATCATCTCTTTCTGCTGTTTCCCTTTGCTTGTAAAACAAGTGCAGAGAAAAGGTAAATGTTGATTGACTTTGGAAGCCTTGATGAGTTCTTGTTTTCTTCTCTCGGTAGCTTTTGCAATCTTTTCAGAACACAAAGTCATGTTATCACCACTTTGATTGTTTACTGTCTTCTCGTGATGCAACAATTGCAAAGCCATGGTGTTAAGTGAAATCTACGGGAAAGGGTTCATCAGTTTCATAGATTTTCTTATCTTCGTAAATGATGGGATATGAATGTGACGCTGGGAAGATCCTTGTTCGCAATCGTTAAATTTCCGGGGTTCGTGGATGTAAATCCATCATTAAGTATCCAAATGGTTGTGATGTAGCATCTTGAAAACGCGCCCAGAAAACGCCTGTTGTGCCAGTGTCCTCAACCCTAAAGTATCTCGAGGACTGTTAAAAGCAACGATGTAATGAGCATTAAGAGAAATGCTCCGGGAAAACTTTCTTGGAAAAAGGAAAAAGGTTTTGTGTCAAATATATGCAGGTGACGTCACAATGATGGGACACTTTGGTGAACAAATCCAAAATGCTCTCGTTCTTGCTACACTTTCTCATGAGGTCATCTAACACGAGCAAACCAGGACGATAAGGGGGTGGAAATAAGGTGGGAATGTCGTCGGGAATACCCTCCATAAACATGACTTCCTTTACCAATTCCTTAAAACAATCTTTCCATTGACCGTAGCAATACAGGCTCTTGCGAATGGGGCGTGTTGAAGTATCTGGCGTGTAAATGTTGGTTTTCCACATTTGCTAGGGCCAGAAATGATAATACTGCTGGGGCACTTGAACTGAGACATGTTCACGAGACGAAGCTTCAATGATTTGTGTACACGAGATAGAATTCCCTTCCCTTTTAGTAGCAAATACACACACACACAAAAACAAGATTGTTTTTTACTTTCAACGTGATTTTATTTCTTGTAACCACAGCGAAATGACTTACAACCTTGTTGAAAGCAAACATTAACTTTAGGATAAATGACTGAAATAAAAGAAGTGTTTA
>NC_090892.1:31522477-31524977 GCF_036669925.1 Montipora capricornis
TGGGAAGTAATCAAATGTGCCAGACATTCATCACATGTAGAAGAAGTCCACAGGAAAGCCCAAGTGCATGCATCATGAGCGCCTCAAGTGCACAGAATGTAAATTTCCAGCCAGCGATATTGACATTGAGAGAAAGGAGAGTTTACGACTGGATTATGGATAAAATGTCTCAGTATCAGCTGCTCCATGCACTGAAGGAAGATTATTTCCATGAAAGCGTAATTTCAACAATTTATGGACGATATAAGTCATTTAAGAGTTAAATTTAATTATGTAATGGTGATGTGGGGATGGATCATTTTGTTGGAGAGGGGAAATGAGTGAAACGAGTACAAGCTATTAAAATGTGCTCAAGCTACACTGAAGAGACAGTTAAGTGGCGTGAACTGGTGTCATGTTAGTGCAAGAGGGGAGAGACTGTATTGAAACTGGGTGAGTGTGTGGCAGTCTTGTGCTTATTTAAACTTGGGATCTCACCTGTCGGTGTCTTATTTGCTGGATAAGATAAAGCTTTTTGTCCTTTTTTGGGAAGTATCCAATTGGAGATACTCAATATTGTTGATTTAGACATTCTTCAATAGCTCACACAAATTTCCCAAATCAACAAAATCCTCAGTCAAGTGTTTGTCAAACAAAACATGAATTGACAGAACAGTTCCTTCGGTGTTTTAAATACATGCGGCCACCAGACTTTTGATTGTAGTTCAAGCTTCTAGATGATTTCCCAAGTTTCCAGCACAAAAGTGACTGTCATACCGTGATCAAATATCAGGAGGTGGTAGCATGTGAAATGAAATTACTGAAGGGCACTGTTGCAGTTGAGTGACTGTTATCCTGACTACAGTGATGCCATTATTCCTTTACGCTTTTAGCTTATAGGACGTCCTTGGAAGACATCTCTTGACATCTTGGAGTAATTGGTCATCAGAGATGTAGCTGCACTTTCTATAATCATTGTAAAATACACATATCCACTTCTGAAATATTGGACCAACATTAAATAGGTTCAAAGTGCATTTTTTGTTGATAAAAGCTCATACTATTGAATCAAAAGCTTTTTTAAAGTCTATAAGTGACTTAATTTATGCATTTCATCAACTCATTCAAGAAAATGAAGCCGGTCTGAAAGGAAAAGAGTCTAGGATCCACTTTTTGTTGGAACTGAACAACATGAATGAACTTTTGTATTTGTGCAACTTATTGGATAAATCTTTGTCATGGATAATTAATCATTGTTAAATTGTGTTCTTTCAAGGTTGCAGGTTTTGATCTTGATGGTACCTTGATTGCCACCAAATCTGGAAAAGTATTTTCACCATCAATCACAGACTGGAGGTGAATACACTTATTCTTGAATACTTTGATTTTGCAAGTGGTTGGTGGAAGGTATTTCTTTATCTTTCCTATGAATTAAAAGTTAGTTTATCAATCTACAGTAGATGTAGTAGTATAGAAAATTAATTTCTAGATTTCGTCCACTCAAAAATGACTGAAAAAACGTTTTCACTACACACACACATACGTACTTTATTGACTCCTAAAGTCAAGAAATACATGCAAACATCTGTGGCTCTGGATCCAAAACTTCCTGGAAAATAGATCCCAACAAGGAAAGCTTCCAGGTGTACTATCAACATCTAAAGCATAGCTGGCAGGAGTTTCACAACGCTCTGTAATATCACTGCTATTATCTAACGTCTTTATTGAGGACTTTGGTGATTTCATACCAGAGGAATTTCATGAACAAGGAATGATGTGTAAATATGCAGATGACTGTACCGTGTTTGAATGTATCCCAAAAAGTAGTTTAAGCTGCAAGAAGTACTTGATGGTCTGCAGACCTGGTCTATTAAAAACATGCTGAATCCAACAAAAGCAAAGGATATGTGGATCTCTTTCCAGAAATCATCAAGTCAACTCGATGCTCTGCATCTCAAAGATGCATATCTGGAAAGAGTACCGAAATTTAAATACTTGGAGTATGGCACCAAAATAATCGGGACTGGAAATACCACATTGAACAAACTGTCAAAAAGCAAATGAAAGACTTAACTATCTACGAGAAACCAGAAAAGCAGGTATGCCACTGGAAGTCGGTTTGACTATTTGCTATACTAAAATTCGTCCTTCTTGGAACATGTGTCACCCGTTTGGGGCAGGCAGACTGCCACAAGACCTTGCAGATGATCTCCAGAAGGTACAAAACAGGACATCATTGGTGCTGCTAGATCAAAACACCATCATTGGATGAAAGACGATCTTAGTACACAAAACGAGAACTTAAAAGAACATTGAACACTGTTGAACAGCCATAACAAGTACATGTAAATAGGAACTATAGCCTCAGATAAAATCAACAAATTAATGTAAATTTACCATGATCAGGCACTAAAAGACATAGGAACTCATTTATACCAAAAGAGCAACAAGACTACATGTAGTTCAAAGATAATTTATACCTATTAAGTGTTCATTCGTAATCTTAATTCGCACGTTTTAT
>NC_090892.1:31529977-31562477 GCF_036669925.1 Montipora capricornis
ATGAGTTCTCGTAAAATTAGGAGGGAAATTCACTAGCTTGTGTTTTCAGAAGTTTGTTTAAAGCACCTAAACATTATAAGTGTTGGAGCCAATCTAGTTTGAAGTTCGTGCTTTGTTGGTTGCATTGCGTATTTTGCCGATTCTTGTTACCAGCCAACCTGGCGTGTTTCAATGAAATACATCAAAATGTGAATGATTTCGTTTTGAGAGATAAAGTGGAATAAAGGACATCAGTAAAACTCTTTTGGAATTCACTAGTTAGGCAAAATGCGGACAATTTGAATCCTTTTATTTTCACTAACCCTTCAGGCAGTAAGAATAAATGACCTGGGAGCGCTGCTTTTAGGCTTGGCTAAATCTATATATTAATAATGCTTGAAAATTGTTCCAACTACTTGTATTCTTTGAGAATATTCACTGCAATTGTCGAAACGTTCCTTCAAATATGTCATGATTTACAAACTCTTTCTTCAACAGCGGTCATTTTACTGCGCAGTGAAAAGTGTAAATAGTCACGAAAACTTCACTCACCTGAACAGAACAGCGCCCTCTGCAAATGATCCTAAAGCTTAAAGCCCACCAAAAGTTGCATCTCAAAGGCTAAATGTTCGGTTTACTGGTCATATACTGGGCAACATACTATGCTGTCTTGGAACAAAGTAATTTCGTTTCAGTGTTATGTTGCATTCATTAGGCATTAGCTAATTTTTTGTCAACTGAAATGAAAAACTGATTAAACTCATCTGCAAGAGTTTTGCTATCCTTGCTAAAAATTTGCTGGGATGTAGATTTTTTTAGGAATACAGTATGTGACGAATTGCTTTCCAATTTTTTTTGTGTGTAGTCAGTCAAAAATAACTTAAGCTTTATTCACCCCAAAAAATTCTTGTCAATTTAGTTTTCAATTTTCAGTGACTATTTTTGTTATTTTCAGAAAATCTTGAGTCATTTTAAGAAGGCGCCATCTAGAAACGTCATTTTCTATACTACTTACTGTACTTTTGTCAGCCCATTTGTACAAAGGTTTGGGTGTAGATCTTTACCATCTTATGTAGCCTGATGTAAACTAAATACATTTCTTAGCTGAGGTAATAAAAGAATCTTAATCTATTAATCAAAGTGTACAAAGTAATGACCTTACAAGTACATTTGACAGGAGAAGACTTGGATGCTCCTCAAGATATTAAATAAAATAAAGGCACTGCTGTAAAAACAAGAGTGCAACAGTCTTAGGAAAGACACAAAGTAATGACCTTACAAGTACATTTGACAGGAGGAGACTTGGATGCTCCTCAAGATATTAAATAAAATAAAGGCACTGCTGTAAAAACAAGAGTGTAACAGTCTTAGGAAAGACAAGTGTTATTTTTAACCACTAAATACGACTTTTTTTGCAGAATTTTGTATCCGGAAATTATTCTAACATTGAAAGAGCTTTGGAATGGTGGATTCAAGGTACATGTAATTCAATAATTCAGCTTAAATTAGAATAGCTGCAGTAAGTAGGTTGTATTTATGTCACTCTCCCCCAGGTCTTTGATCTCCTGTAAGTGGTGAATTGAGACCCTATCGGACCACAGTTATTGGTTATGCTGTTGTGGCCTTCCTGCTCCACATTTGTTGGGGCAAAGTCAAATAAAATAAAATAAAATAAAATAAAACTCGATGACCCAGAAGTCTCTATCTGTGATGGAATATGTCCCATCAGTTTTTTGCACAATCTACTTGATTGCAGACTGTCAGAAGCGTTGTGGTCATCCGGCCCATCTCATGCGCCATAATCTGGAGGGACTCACATTGTAAATTTATATTATACAGTAAACTGATGGGCCAAAGCCAAATACCAGTACCCTAGACAATACATGTATGATTTTATTATAATATTCAATGGAGGTATCCCTACATCCCTAGTATGGAAATTATGAGACAAACAAAACAAGCCCAACTTCACAAAAATAACCAAAAGCCAGATATCCATATCTGAGGATACTTTTGTTGTATAAATTGTGGCGGTTTTAGTTTTTGTTTCTGCAACGTTCCTCCCCCTTCATTCCTCTCAGTAGATGGTAATCGTGAGGCCCATAGCTTAAACAAATATTTTAAGACCTGATTCAGAAGATCCTCCAAGAGGAGGAAGGAAATATGGTATTGTTATCTTCACTGAAAATGTTGTCCAGGTTGTTTCAGACAAGGTTCAGCGGTGTCCAGGAGATATTTTTAGCAATGCTTTGAATGGAAATTAGCATTGTTTTGACATTTGAATGCAGCTGTCTCACGCATTTTGAAGCTGAGTCCCTCGTATCTTTCAATACTCCTGTTCACATTTGAACTTAGATTTGGGCACAGCTCTGACTCGTGTTGCAAGCATTTCCTTACAAAGTATTGTCAGAACCCATTTTGAGAAAATACTGTGATTTAGCGAGATTATAAAGTGAAACATCGAGTTCTACCATTTCGAGAGCCTTCTTTCGAGAGCTGCAATGAATGTGTACTGTGGGGTACCAGTGTTCATTAAAGTATGTTTTAGCTGAATTTGGTGATTTGTGAGTGCTTTGTCATATATATTATTGTACTTTATTTACACGAAAAGTGGAACTAACAACCACAGCAATACATCGCTCTAACTCTCAAGCAACCAGAAAAAAACAACTGAAACCATAAAATGAAAAAAACGAAGAATTTGGAATGTTGTAGTAGACAAATTCATAAACCAAATATTCAATTCTCATGTTTGAGCGGTATATGGTTTCTGAGTTATTTGTCGAATCGTTTCACGCAATTTAATGGAGTTTTGTATGGAGTTCCGATCATAAGTAGTATAGTAGTTGGGGGTATGGGCTCATTTTACAACTTAGAAATCTGACCTTAGGATTTTGCGTTGAAATATTGTGTTGAAATTTGACCTTGGGAATTCAAAATGAGTTCAAATAAAAAATACAAATAATTAATTCAAAAATGAGTTCAAACAAAAAGTACAACAAAATTTTTTCTATATATTTTTCAAAATACTCAAAGAAACAAATAATAAATCCAATACTGCAATGCTGAACACAAGCAAATACAAGCAAAGAAAGCTATATGTTTAAATATTTGCATAATCAAATTTAGGGTTAGTGTTTCTTTAATCTTATGAATAGCTACTAGATTTTCATTGAAGATTTTGCAACTAACATAAGTCGGTTTTGATGTTAATTTCAACAATTTTTTCTCATCCCTAACGAGTCTAACATCAACATGCTTACGTACATTTTCGATTGTTTTTCCATATACACTGTTGTTCATGAGTTTGAAGCAATCTTTTTCAAGAGCATTTGTAGCAGTTGTTCTTTTCTGTGTATTAAAGTCAATATACTGCTTTAGCCAAGGTGATTGATCAAATTCTAATACTTTATGAACTTTTGTTATTTTAAGACCTAAATCGAGATATAATTGTAAATTTCTGTAATGAAAAACATACTTTTCTTTATTGTTTAATGTAGGAATAAGCTTTTTAACAACATTAGTAGAAATATTATATTTATCAGAAATTGTTTTTGCTTATTCAGATAGCATATTTTTAGCAACTTTAATTTTTCTGGAGCTAAAGGATAATCATTATGGAAATCATGTAAGTTTTTTTGGATACTTGAGATCAACTTCAAGAATCAATCCTTTTTTACTGTCATCTTTATATTTAGCTAGGTGAAGCTTGTTAATTTGTTTTTCTGATAACCATCTAAAGCTCCCTGTCGGTAAATATTGACTCGTAGCCCAACCATATAAATTGTTAGCATCCAAATACATAATATGCTTTGAAGGTAATTTTTCATCATATTTTTTGATGTATTTATTATTTGCTTTTGCATATCTATTCGCTATGTAACTTATTCCTCCTTTAGAAGCTCGTTCAATAAACAAATATTGATCAACATCGGTTATCAGCTCCAATTTGGTATCAGTCATTTAAGCATTGCATCCCAAGATAACCCTGGTGATGTGAAAAAATGGCATGGACCTAATTTATAATATTTTAAACGGGTTTTTCTACAGTTTTCAAAAACATCAGCAAGCAATAATATATCAGATTTAAGGTATAAATCATGATATTCACCCATTTTTTTCAAATTAAAAGTATTCCATACATTTTTAGAATGCTTGTATTGATCATATTGATATATTTTCATCATTTAAAATGCTGTAAAAATTTTCTTGTTTTGGTAGTTTTTTTTCATGAAATTTGTCAAATGAATCCATATAATCATAAGCATAAATTCCTTTTTGTTTCATAAGCTGAAAATTATTTTTGAATTCTTCCCTTGTGTATTTCGATGATTCATCATCTAGATTATTAAAGGGGCTAGGTCACGCTATTTTAGGTACTTTTGTTTAATTTTGTTAATTATGAGCTCTAAACGTCAAATTGGCAGAGCAAGAGTCTTTCATTTGCAAAATGACGGCCACATAACAACTGAGAATGATTTTCCAGCTTTGTAAATGACATTTTGATATAGACTGATATAAATTTGAGAAAAGGTGGGCTGACGTTTTTCAAATTTACCCAAATTTAATCCATTTCAGTCCTCTCCAGTTTTGTCCATCCATGTCCCTTCTTGGCTTCCCTGTGTTTTGTTAGAGTTCTTCTATAGCTTTGAACAGTTATTTTGATACTTTAGTTAATTCTATGACCATCCGATCAATGCTGAAATTGCCTAAAATTGCGTGACCTAGCCCCTTTAACTACTTTTTCAAGACTAGTATTTAAAAATTGTAAGCTATCAATAAAAACTAAATTTTTACCAAGCATAAAAGCCATGTATTTTTCCATGTTATTTGGAATAGCATTAATACTCATATGACATTTTTCTCCTTTCTTATTTTTGTATGTGTGTTTTTTAGCTATTTCACCAATATTTTGCATAATAAAATGAGAATCATAACCTCTGAGATTGCGAAATGTAACTGGTATTTTGTCAGTTAATTTGAAATTAAGATTACAATCTGGATGAGCACTACCTCTAAATCTACCAGTAATATGGCAATGATCTCTTACTATAATATCTTTGTTAATATATCTTTTATTACAAATGTGGCATTCATCAGATCTTTTGAAGTTTTCCTCATCTTCTTTTGTCATTTTTAATGACTTGTTGAATATGTATTTCAGGATGTTTTTATTTACTTTTTGTGTTATTGCTTCAAAATCAGCATATATCGTAAATGGCACAGTACAGGTGGTTGTTTATGAAAATTATTGAACTTTACTTTTGAACCTTTTTCAGGCATTTTAATTGCTGGTTTTCACTCACATGAGCAACAGCCATGTTTTTCAACGAAAACAAAAGGAAGCGTTTCCATAATAATAGAGTTAAATTCCCGGAGGATTTGGTCGGGGCACCAATATGGCGGTCGTGACATCATGTGAAAACCGAGAATTGCTTGTTCACCATTAATTGAAATACAATTTTCTTTGTGGTTAGTTAAAACTTGATTAGAACTAAACCATTGCAAGCAATACATACAGAAGTGTTTTTTTTTTCTTTATGTTATGTTTGATTATACATAAATTTATTTAAGTGTTTTATAAGTACATAATGTGTTTTGGTTTCTTCAGTAATCAATAATAAATTCATAAAATCTTCATACTTTTCTTTTGATGCATAGATTGGAAAAGGTTGTTTATTTTCAAAACCAAATACATTGATGTTAATACTGTTCTGTTTTTCAATTGTGTTTGTTTAATAGTTACTGGAAATTCAATGTTTTTGTAATCTAGTTTTTCAATATATTCTTTATCAACTTTTTTTAATACATTGAGGATCTTTATTTTGTGAATTAAGATGACGAATATGACACCATCTGAAGCATTCAATATCATTGTTTTTCATGTTTATCAATCCTTTTCAACTGTGTTGAAGTTCTTGTGGTAGTTTAATATATGATTTGCCTTTCATGGGCTCTGTTTAACAATGTTAAGATAATGATTATCAACTGATTGTATAATCCAACCGCTTGATTCAGAAATCCATTGAGAAATATTAAGTAATATTTGTTGTTTGGATAATTTTAAAGGTAGTTCGATTTGTGTTTTATTAATTATTGTTTGTGTTTTACTGTTAAAATAAGCTGATATAATTATTCTTTCATTACCTGACGGTTTTTCAAATGTTACGTGAAGTGTTTCAATGAATTTCAGTCCTTTCATTTCATTTAAAATTTTTTCAATATGTGTTTCAACAGCCTTCCTTGTATTTTGTTGTTGAATTAAAGGGTCTATTGTTTTTAATGCTTATTTCATATGATTTAGTATAACCTTTTAAAGCTTTGTTTGTTTCTTTTTATTATAGTAGTAGCACATGTTTTTTAGTTCTAGCAGTAGGTATTGGTTTGTAATCGTCTCAAAATTCTAATGGCAGTTGTATTATATTTTCTTCATAATCTTGAGCCATTTGGTAACACTACGGTGTAGGTATTGGTTTTGGTTTTATAGTTTCTTTATTTTGTTGTAAAATCAAATTTATTAGGTGTGATTTTGAAAGTTTTTCTAATTCTACTTTGTTCATTAATGTTAGAAAATAATTTTTCAGAATCATTTGATTAATTTTCATTTTGGTTCAACAATTTTTTCATGTTAAATTTTGTGCTCATAATATATTATACTATATAAAATAATTTTACTCCTAAGTAGTTTTAAAAAATTATTTAAACTTTTTATATACAAAAATAATTATTTTATATTTATTCAGAATTTGTTATATGTTTTTTTGTTATAATATGACTCCATTTAGCAGCTAAACAATAATTTTTATTAGAATCAATACAAAACCAATGTTTTTTTAACATATATTTTGTTTTTTAATTTTGAATTGCTATTAATTTTTCTTCATTAGTAAAATGTTTTGTATTGCCATGAATTTTTTTAATCAATTCCATTCAATATTACTATATTACTATATATTTAAATCAGAAATAATATTTTTTATTTTAAAATTATTTGTATCAATATCTTTTTCAATCATGTAAACCAAGTGACTTTTAATGTCTTCATTTTTTTGACATTCTTTAACAAAATCTTTTATTAAATCTTCTGTTTCCGATTCTTCACTTTCAGTTTCTGTTTCAGTTTCTGAATCATTATTATTTGAAAATTCTTCGCAAAATCGTCTACATAAATACAATTTCATTTCAGTAGCTTCATTTTTGTCATCAGCATCAACAATAGTATGTAATAATAATTTAAATTTATTATATAATTGATTTTGTTTTTCCATTTATATATTAATTAAAGAAAATATATTATATATATATTAATTTGGAATAATTTCTTTGTTATGCTTAAATCTAACGTTGTTAATTTTTTTTTATTCCTTTTAAGAACTTTTGTATAAGCTAAGCAACAATTATTTAATAGACTAATTAATTGTTTCAAATTTTTCATTTATATTATATGTACAGATAATATTTTCGTAGGTTTCAGAAAAATCTGTGTTAGAATCTGATGAATATTGCGATGAACAATATTCTGTTTCAGTTTCATAAGTATTATCTGAATTAACATGAAAACTACATTGAGAATCATCAATAAAGCTGTCATTTAAATCATATTGATCTAAGTGACTATCACTTCCATAATCATCTCCAATTTTTGAATTATAAAAATTTATACTGTCAGAACTCATTTACATTATATATACAGAAAATCATTTTATATATTTTTGTATTAAACAGCATAATAAACTATACTAAAATCAGGAATTTTTTTATGATACTTGAGATAATAATCTTATTTTTTCATAGAGATCAAATACTGAACCACTATTTTGAATAAGAATATCATAATTTTTAATGTCATTAATTCCTGTTTCTGAAATATCTTTATCATTATTATTTTGACCAGGTCTCTTAACTTTAATTAAAAGACCATTAAGTTTTTTAACAAGATCTGCTTCATTTTGAAAACGAACATCAGAAATAACAAAATTTTTAATTGGGTTGTTTTTAAAAATTATATTCATTCTGTAAATCCAAATGTTAGTGTCGAAGTGATTTCTAAACAAATTTGTTCCTACAGTTTGTAATAAATATCTTGGAGTACATTTCCATATAGTTGTTCATAAGTTAAACAAAAAATATGATGACATGCTTGTTTCAATGGGTCAGCAAAACTAATTTTTTGGTAACCATATTTGAAGAAATAAAATAAGCAATTGTATCTTTACCATAATGTTTTTTACCAATAATTCCTATTATTCTGTATTTCATTTATATAATAATTCTATATATTTTATTTTTTAAATATTTGTCAAATCCTTAATTGGTATCCAACTGTTAAAATCATTGCTGTATCCTTTCCATTTTACCAAAGCTATCAATTCTAAATACATCTTGTTTGGCTTTTAATAATTCAGGTTCATAAAAACTGCCTTGTATCTCTTCATTATTCAAGTCCTTTATTTTGTAAGTGATTGGATTAGTGTATTGTATTTTATCGATTATAAACACTTCTTCAGTCCAATTTGGTGTATAACCTTTATCAAATGTTTTTCTCTTTTTTTGCTTATCCTAACCTTATCGCCTATTTTAAATTTTGGTTTCTGTTTTGATGTTTCCATATCACCATATAAATTAAAATAAATAACTCCTTCATTCTTTTTATTACATGCTTCTGTTGGTGTCATTTTTATTGAACTGTGTTTAGTGTTATTATCCTGTTTTAATATTTTAGGGAGCATGTCTAAATTTTGTGTATTACCTTGTATAGTAAACTGTTTCCACATTTTATTTTTAATCATACAATTCCATCTTTCGACCACTGATGATTTTTCTTCAATTTCTGTTGAATAGAGTGTTATTTTATTCTTAGCTAAGAGGTCTATCACATGTTTGTTATAAAACTCACTTCCTCTATCAGTCCATAGATATTCTGGTGAAATGCTTTGAAATGCTTCTCTGTTTCTCCTTGTTTATTTTTCAATGGTACAATCCATCCATATTTACTCAAAACATCTATCACCATAAGAAGATATTTGTATCCTTTGTTCCATTTACTAAATTGCTGCATTTCAACTAAGTCTGCAGCCCATATTTCATTGATATGATTTACAATAACACACCGCCGAGTGAATTTTCTTTTTATTGGTTTATGCAATTCATTTGCTAATTTTTCTTGCTAGTTTTTTCACTCGATGGCTTTTTACGTTTTTTGACTTTTTAACACCAAGTCCAAGTTTTTGTTTTGTGTTAATTAAAAGTCTCACCGTTTGACCCCATTTAGGCATCTCTCCATAAGGAATTTCATCCAATGATTTAACTAACCATCTGTCGATCACAATCACCTTTGTTTTTACCCATTTCATAACAAATATCATGATGAGCAGCTATTTCATCTACTTTGTTATAAGGTTGTGCACGCCATTTTGAAACCACAGCGTTGTTTTTATCATATTCTGATTGTTCGTGTAAAGGATTATAGGGACCCATATCTTTGTATTTGCCTGGAGTAAATCCTGATTGACGTCTTGGTAATTTACCAATAGCTTTATGTAAATCAAAACCACTGTCTGTTTTATATTTTTTCTTTGGTCTGATTTTTGTTGACAATTGATTAACAGCTTCTGAACCAACTTTAGTTACAATTTGCTCATACCATAATTAATCATTTTTTGCTTTAATTTTGGGTTTCTTAAAGCTTCTGATCCATAGTATTTTCCCATTTCAATAGCTTTCTTACTAAGCCAAGGGATAGCATGAGTAAAAGTAGCTTCAGCAGCAATATTTCCAAGATCAGATGCAATTCCTTCGCCGGTTTCCAGCCGGCTTTTCAGTTTCCCTGATTTTAACAAATGTAGTTTTTTTAATGCCACATTCAGCACAAGTACAAAAAAACATTAATCTTCCATTTTTAGCAGTTTTATAACCTGAAGGTTCAACACATTCAGTTTGATTTTTCTGTTTAACACAATATGATTTAATTTAGTTATGTATATAATTTAGATATTTTTGAAATAATTAATTATAAAACGATTGTTGACCAATTGATCATTCATATCAAATTTGGTATTATGGATTGTTTCTAATATACTTTTTCCATTTTGTCTCTCCAATAAGTAATACAAACACCAATATCCACATATAACACTTAATCTCTCTTGTATTTCATCCCCAGAATAGATTATTTGTTTGTTGCCTGTATTAAGATACATTTCAACTTTTTTTGGGCATAATTAGACCAAAATAATCAAAGTATTCAGTATCTTTTTTTTCTATACTTCTATATGCTACCCAATTAATGCCATTTCCAATCATTGTATCTAAATTGATTATCCCACATTCTTTTTTAATTTGTTTTGGAAGATTGTCTCTTGAATAAATGCCTCTAAAATGTGTGATACCAAGCTTATTAACCCAATCAATCAAATCAAAGTTGCTCAATGGTTTATTGATGAATTTTACAGTATTGCTCCAAAAATTGGAATATTGTTGAATGGGCTGTTTTTTCCAAGCAATAATCCTTTTGCCTTTTGTTTTTGTTTTTTTATTAATTTATTTCCATATCCAAATTGATTTTCCCATAATCCATGAATTGGTGGAATCCCATAAATTGGTTTATTTAAAACGTCATAATTTAATAACACACTACTTTTTTTACAGGCCTACTGACAGGGTGCGTGGTTTGGAACCGCACAATTCAGTAAAACCCGCACAATAAGGCACAATTCGGGAAAATTTGCAAAATACCGCACAATATGGAATTATCTACTCAAAATTTTAATAAAAACGCGTTTTTATATTGAGTATCAGGAGATCTAGAATATATTTTGGCCATTTTCAGACTATTTACCTTGAAAACACTCCAGTATTTCCACGCTTTCAGCAAACAACTTGTCGATTGGGTTACACAAACAACAAGCCGTCCTTCCCATAGCTTGTGCTGTCCTGGGCACTAGTCTACTTCTCATTCTATTTTTCATTCGCGGTTTGTGGCTATTGTTTTCAAATAGCGAATCACAGGTGTTGTTAAATAACGCCATGTGGCTTTCCAATGCACAGCGAAAATGGATCTTTCTTTCTTGGCATTTACAGGATGGACGGTTTGTCAGATATTATAATTTCCGTAAATCGCAGTGGAATAAGAAGACACAGCTTCCATTAACAGTACCTTTTACAAACTCCAGTTGACTTAGGTTGTAGAAAATTTTTGTTGTCAAGCGTACGTAGCTGACGAAATATTTATCAAGCCGGCGGTCACTTGCAAAGACTGACACTGGAAAAAATAAAAATCATTCGAAGTAAAATGTAGAGGTAAGTCAGCCATTGCAGCAGGAATTTCACATTGATATGGTTAAAGAAAAGGTAGACAAGGAGAACACGATGTTTGCCTTAATTTAACATGGAGTAGGGAATAAAATATTTTGTTCAGAGCAAGATTGTGCAATCCCGCACAATTACCCGCATAGTTGACTTTTTGTCCCGCACAATTTTAATTTTTGTCCTGCAACCTGTCAGAAGGGCAGTTTTTAGAAACATATACAGGTAATGATCTTCAAGATCGCGTTTTATCAACTGGTAAACCTTTTCTAAACAGTTTTGGAAGTAAATTCATTGCTAATGGTATTCCAATTGAAGCTAAAGCACCCCAAAAACCACCGTGTTGCATCTGTTTTTTTGTTGGCCTTAAATACATATTTCCACCTGTTTGATAAGCATTATTGAAGTCAGGCTTTTGTTTCATAGTTAGCAAATTCAACCTTGGTGTCATTTGTGTTAATTTGTTAGGTGGTATTATCATTCCACCTTTTTTCCAAATATTTTATCGATGAGATTTTCACCTAATCTAGCTAAAGCTCCTGTTAATAATGGTCCTCCTATTTTACTAACAGCTGGCATTAATTTTGAAAAAAGTTAGTAGCTAAACTAAAAATATATCCACCAACTTTTTGTATTTGAGTTTAACTAATTTTAATGTCTGTTTCTGTGCTATTTTTCATTGATTTTTGTATTTTTTTCAAATGTGTCTTTGTTAGCATAAGCTTATCAGGTCCAGTTAATTAAGAATTAGATAGTGTTAATGTTACTGCTGATTTGTTGTTTATTGATTTTGCTAATGTTTGCTTTTGGTTTTGGTTGTCATATCTTGTATATAATTAAATTAGATAAAAACGTGTATTATCATGTTATACACAAGATATATTTAATTTAATAAAAGAAAGAATACTTTATCTGAATAACAGCTTTCCGTCTTTTTGGATAAATTCAACATCCTGGTGACCTAAAGCTAGAGCATAAATTGAAAAAGCTGTTGCTGTTGCTCCTTATAATTTATAGTGAAAAGGTTTAATAGTAGAATCTTTTAAATCAGCACACTGTTTTGTTAAATCAAAATAGAGAAATTGGTACAATGATAGAAAATTACTTCTATTTAAAAGAGTACCTTGAGAATTACTCGTTATTTGCATGGACATATTTTAAAATGTCACGATAAACCCTTGTTAAATCAGTATCTGGTTCATAATGACGATCAGGATATTCAACACCATTTGAAACTTCTAAAAACCAATCAGATAATGTTCTCTGGTTAGTTGATACTGAAAATGTATTATACAAAAATGGATTTGCTGTTTGTTCATCAATATTGGCATCAGTAGTGAAAAATACAAATACATGTCTTGGTTTTGTTTCACCTGAATTGATTACATAATTTTCTGTTTGATTTTGTGTTGAATTGCTTCTTGAAACAGTTTCTTTCGAATACGTCCATTTTTGTGGTTTAAGGTAATTGCGTGCATGTAACTTTGTCCATCAGAATTGAATGTTATTTGTGGTACAACCAATTGCATTTTTGTAAAAATAACACGACAATCATCAGCAGCTTGCCAAATAACTTGATTGTTCAAAGCCAAATCAAACAATATTTCTACTCTTGTTTGTGGTACTAATTTGTCTTCTCAAGATTCAAATAAACTGTATCTATTGAATGGTAATTAAAAATTTACAACAGATGATGCTCCTAAAACCGTTTTTCTTTTATGAAAACCTTTATTGTAAGCTGCTTGAGTAGTTCTTTCTTCAGCTGCTCTGTGTTTAAATAATAAAATTCGTTTGTAGCTGTTGTTTCAGCACAACTATGACTGTATTCAAGCAAATTTTTGATATTTACAATATGATTAACATCATTGCAATCATATACTTTTTTAATCACCAACGTTTACTGAAATGTCTTTTATTAATGATTGAATACCATTTACAATACCATTGTGATCAGCAATAGCAATATTAGTACCATCCATTTTTAGTACTTTAAATCTCATTGCTATTCTTGCATTATACCAATCTGATGGAGATGCCAAATTTGTACGATTAACGACAAACCGATGGTTTTGCTTTTTTGTATGTGACAGTGAAGAGTAATTGGCCAAGTGAAGAGTAATTGTCTTTGCTATTTTTGCAGCAGCGCTCGTCAAAAGTGGAAAGTAGGCACAAGTCATAAATTAAAATATCAATAGCCTTGAGCATAGTTGGTGGAGAGGACTGGTTTGGAAACCCGGCGAACATCAAAGGGAGAGGTTATTGTTTAGATTTTGATGTTGATACGGGCAGTCACGTGACAATGAGTGTGCAATCATTCGAGCAGCATTTCAAAACAATATGATGGAATATAGCGACGTTTTTATTTATGGAGATGATTTGGATGCATTTCTTGAGGCTTTGGAGGCAATGTCAATGAGTATTTCGAAGGAGCTGTGGCTGAGGTGAGTGTAGGAATCCGCTTTTCTTCCTAATATCCAGTTAAGATCTCGGAGTTTGTTATCGGATCGATTGACCTCTCTGCAGAAAACTCGACTTAATAATAAACATAACTCAACTTATAAAAGCCCTGCTTGTCTCGAAATATGAGTAAAAGAATGGCCATTTGAAAAACATGTATTAAGCCTAAACAAAGTGATGTTCTATAAACTCTTCATGATTTATTTTTGGCGTGCTAGTCTGCATGAATAGCTTCTGAACGAAGATATTTCGCTTCTTTTCACTAGGTACACGACAAAGAGATCTCGTGTTCATTCTGTTCAATGAAATGCAAAAGTGTTGGTGGTTTAAAACGACACATTACTTGTAAGCATAAAGATGAAAAAGATAACGATCCAGAGACTGATGAAGGCAGAGAAAGCAAATTTACAAACGAAATGCTTTCAAAGATGGTCGAGGAAGTCAAACGCTGTTTGGTTAACAATAAGGGCTTCTCCAAAGACATCACAGAAGAGCTCATTGCTTATCAATTCACAATCCTATCGGAAGAATTGATGGAATTTGCTGAATTACAAATTATACAAATTATTCTATTCCACTGTACTATTGAATTCGACAAAATACTTCACTGGACTGTCTAGGAATGCTGCCACTCTGCTATCAACTAAAGTAGCTGATATTATGCTAGTGTATAGCAAAGAGAAGTCTGTTGTTCCTTACAAGGACTTTGAGATTAAGCTAAGTGATAAAGAAATGGCAGGTTTGCAGTATGTTGGAGGATATGTGTTGCCCAAATTAAACAACGAACACATCAAATGAAACCTGTGTCAATATTATTTATCATACTCCTATGACTGTATTCAACCAAGAGAAAATGAGGGGATGGAAAGGGAGGCCCAGGGCGTTGGCCGGGATATGTTATGTCCACGAAAGTTATTTTTAGATGAGCGGAAGTCTTTGTTCTAGCGGAAGTCTGTCTTCCGATACATACGCATGCAGTATTGCCTCGCTCTCAGGTTCTTAGTGAAAAGAGAAAATGACGGCGCACATGGAAGGCTGATGAATATTTATTTTCTTTCAAACATCGGACCGAGGTTGGCCTGCATGCGGACGTCTCGGAAGACTTCCGCTCGTCTAAAAATAACTTTCGTGGACATGACATATCCCAAGGGCTGGACCGGGTACCTCCCTCTCTGTCCCCTCATTTTCTCTTGATTCAACATAATATTGTCTTCCTTCAAGATATAGTAGACCAAGTTCAGATATCTTTAAGTTAACAATCACCGTCTATTCCAAATTTAAACTGAACTTTGATTTTTGATAAATTCCATGTATTTGATGTAAAGCTTATGACACAAAAGCTTGCTAATAACATAGTTAACTATGCTAATAGCATTAATTATCATTATTTGTTCATTAAAGCTAAATGATTCTTCATTTTTGAAAGGGTAAATGTGAAGATGACTTAACTGTAAAATAAAACATTCATCAGTAAAGCATGAAACTATTTACAACTGTCCATTGAAACTTCACCTAGTTTATAAATTCATAACTTATTCAGGATTGTTTCATTATCTTACATGTAAATGTCATTTCTTTTTCCTCTTTGGTAGAGGGTCATTGCTAACATTAACCCTTGCCTTCCTCTTATCTTTCCACCTTCTAATATTTCAAGACTGACATGAAACAGACCGCTGAATTCGAATGGTGTTGTCATTATAACCAAACATTCGAATGTCTGGGTTGTCATTTCTTCTTCCAATCTTTTGCTGACTTCCAAAATATTTTTCAATTGCATCTTGACAAAGTTGCCCTGTCAAAACATATTCAACTCCTTGAAGTAGGAACTTTGTACCTTCAACAACAGAGTGGTTGTTACATGTATATGTATCTGCATCCCCTCAAATGTTTGCCAAGACAGGGACATTCTGCGTCTGGCATTTGCAGTGAAATTGCCTGGTCGGTTCAGGGTACTCTGCTTCCACTCTTTCCTGTATGTTAGGAATTCACCTTCCAACCAGTCAAATATCTGATCTGTAGTGGATGTGTATGGGGCAAGGAAAGGTTTTCTCTTCCTCTGATTCTCCTGTGTACTGCGTACATTCAAGCAATCAAAGAAAGAGTCCACCATTTCACACAACTTGGCAGTACCTGCAGTTTCAGGTGGGCTGAATGCCTTGAGGACAGCTGCTACAGATGCGCTCAGTACTTGAGCCGCCAGGTTGACATGCATGGTTGAGTAGGAGGTGAGTTTGATGTGGTCAAAAGTATTTCTTGGAAGTAGTTTCAGACCATTTTCCACATCTTGGTAAAAGAGTTGGGTAATATGTTGCCACAACAAGAATTCCACATGTACCTGAAATATGTACAGTACCAGTAATGTAAATAATGTATTAAATATAAGTTTATTATTTTAGTATTGCAATATCATAGCAAAAATATTGGATCTTTTTGTTGTCACTGAGTCATGAAGTCATTTTTGCTTACGAACTGGCCATTATTTATGGGGGGGGGGGGGGGGGGAGAAGATAATTTTTTTCATCATCACCGGTAATCTTGATCTTTGGTTTAGTGTAATGATAAAAATAAAAATAATGCCTGAACATAAAACATACCTAGTACATGTACCAGATCCAGAATGATAGAGGCAGTTTCTTGTCATCTTTAAAAGATGGGGTGCATCAGAGAAGAAGTACATAAATCTGTGCGGAGCATAGAGATTGATGGTAGGGCAGCATACTTCTTTCCTTGCATTTCCATCAAGAGCTGTGTGCACTCCGTAGAAGCTTCCCATCTGAAGTGGCTGCAACAACCCAAAGGTTACAAGTTGACTCAAGAATGCAAACAGCTTCCCAAAAGAGAGGCATTAACTGGATAGCTGTGATTCTATTTGTTGCGAAGTAGGCGAGACTGAATTTCAACTCAGTGCAAACACCCTTGACAAGGAATACAAGTGCATGCGTTGCAACTGCATCTGCCTTATCAAGTGTTGCAAAATTAATGTCTGGATACCCTAAGTCCACATAACCAATAAATTCACCACTGACTAACCTTGTCAAAGACAAGATTTTGACATGATCTTCATCTCATCACAGAGTAACACAATGTGCCTCTGTACATCAAAGTATGTGTCTGTCATTGCTTTAAGCTCTTGCAGGACACTTTCATGAAAACCTCTCTTTGGCCTTATAAAATTCCTGTAGTCCTGTAGAGTCCGTAAAAATTGCGTTCATGACTGCGAGGATCATAGCTTCACTTGATTTCATATGCCCAGTTCATATATGATCCATTTCATATATCATTTGATCGTTGATTTATTCCTCACGGGAATAGAACCCACAAATGACCAGCTCCCGACGTCAGTGGCTTCATAGCTCAGTTGGTTAGAGCGTCACACTGGTATCAGTGCCTGTTAAAGTCCTGAATTTTTCAGGCTTCTTTATGCAATTGCAAAAATTGTGTTCATAACTGCGAGGATCATAGCCTCAATTGAGTACCTTATCATCATAGGGTGAAACCTCACTCCAGTTGCATTGCTGGAAAACATTTTATTCTGCTGCAGCTGCCAAAATAACTCATGAATGGAGTTATTTTAGCACTGGTTTTCTCCATAATTGATGTCAGATCCTTGCTTAGCTCATGGCCAACCTCGATGCTGGAATTCTTTGTTTCAGCCTTTATCTCATTCAAGTGTTGCTCAAGTTCTGCACACTTTAACCTCTGAATCTGGAGTGTGAGTTTAATTCTCTTTGGTGATGTTTGGGATACTGGAGAGTTGATGTGAGCAGGCTCTGATAATATTCACAGCTTTGATCTTTTTGTTTTATCCACTGCATGAGAATATTTGGAGCAGGACATACACTGCTGGTTACTGCCTTCACACCAAAGTGCACATCCCTTAGCACGCCAGTACTGTTTACTTGGAAATGATTCTTTTTCTTTCTTCAAGTGATCCAGAAACTTTGGAATGACGTATTGTATCACATCACTACATGTTAAAGGTTCAACACCATGGCAAATAAAATACCTCTCCATATTCTTGACAAGGTTAGAAAGAGACACATTCATCACAGACCTTTAGCAGTTTGAATACAGTTCATGGTCTTCAGGTAATAAGCATCCATACACCTTGATAGTGAACCCCAGACTGTCGTCGATTATTAGTTCGAGTTCAGGTAATAAAAACGAATCACTTAACCTTTAATATGCATTCTGTCGTTTAGTTGTTCTAATTTTCAGGTGGAAAGAGTTTTCCTCGATGGTCTTGGCACAGGTTTCTTTGAATCGTGGCTTTTCTTGGGCATATTAAGTGTCAGGAGAGCCCCAAACCTTGGCTTTTTCTTCGTCATCTTTTCCGAATGAACTAGGAGAAAGAGAGAAAAGGAGAATGTGCTCAATACGTTCACCAAGAATGTTGAGACTATATTAAAGTTCACGAGCAGTATGTTGTCATCTATCGACAATGATACAAAGTTAAAGCTTAAACCTGCACTACTTACTACTTACTCCACTTCTCGTGTTTTTGTCAGGTCGTTCAACCACTCTTCCTGCCACTGTTTATACTCGTCGTTTCTCGGAGCTGGGAGCTTCCATATCCCGACTCCTTTGGTATTCCTGCATGATCTGCATCCAAATAGGGCACAATTGTCACCTGGCATTTCGTATACGCAAGAAACTAGTTCGATAACGAATTAAACTATTTTAAAAGAAAGATAATCTCTATATTTTTGTGACTCAACAACAACTTCAACTGTTTCCGATGCCATTTTGAAAAACGGTATTGCACGGTCATTATCACTTCATCTTTATAATATCGAAAAATAACCTCTCCCTTTAATGTTTGCCGGGCTTCCTAACCAGTCTCCCTCCACTAACTATGGCTTGAGCTATAACTAGACAAACAAGCTGAAAGGGAAAGTTAACATATGATCCTCCGAGTGAGTTAGACATTTAAATGAAGTCCCATTTTCCTTTCATTTTCATTAAAAACAGTTCTGGAACAGAAAAAAACCGAAATAGACCCGAACTTAATTGCACATTTCATCAGAAGATTGGCACAGAGATTGCAATTTTCGCAAAAATCGTTAAAACCGCTAAAATCACTACTCATGGCGGGGACTAGTGTTCTCTAGCTTTTTAGTCTTGTGCGACTCTTGTCGGGGACTAATGTCCTCTTGCTCTTGACAGTAATGTTCTCTTTCGTTTCAGTGTTCTGCGATTTTTCACAATTATCCCAAAAAACGTGACTTTTGTTGAGGACTAGTGTTCTTTTGCTTTTCAGTGTTCTGCAATGTTTGCGATTTCTCGCAAAATTCGCAATTTTTGCAAAAATCGAGACTCCCTTCCGCAAGTAGTGTTCCCTACCTTAGTGTTACAATACAATACAATACATACTTAATTGACCGCTCCCCATATTGGTTTTCAGGGCCAATGAAACAACGAAACGACAGAAAAGAACAACAACAGCAACTGTTAAGAATCCCAACTGGCCGGAGGCAAACTAGTTGGCTATTTACAAGTGCAGCTGGGAATTTGAACCAGGGACTACCAGAATCAAATTCAACGAGTGGTCAGAGTAGGTCATGAACCTGGGATCTCGGGATCTCAAGGCAAGCACCCAAACCTCTTGTCCACACTGCCCAAGTGTTCTATGATTTGTGCAATTTCTCGCAAAATTTGCAAAAATCCTTAAAATTGCAAAAATCGCGACTCATGTCAGGGAGTAATGTTCTCTTGCCTTTCAGTGTTCTGCAACTTTTGCGATTTTTTGCAACTTTCGCAATTTTTGAAAAAAATCTTTAAAGCCCGCAAAAAATCAACACTTGTTGGGGACTAATGTTCTTTTGCTTTTCACTGTTCTGCAATTTTTTGCGATTTCTCGCAAAATTTGCAATGTTCGCAAAAATCATTAAAGTTGCAAAAATCACGACTCATGTCGGCCAGTAAAGTTTTCTTGCCTTTCAGTGTTCTGTAATTTTTGCGATTTTTGCAAAATTCGCAATTTTCCAAAAATAGCTAAAATTGGAAAAATTGCGAGTCATCTCAAAAAGTAATGTTCCCTTGCCTTTCAGTGTTCTGCGATTTTTCGCAATTTTCACAAAAAATCCGAGCCCCAGATGGGATTCGAAACCCATCTGGGGCTCGGATTTTTTCCGAGTTCTTAGTGGGTTCATTTGTAACACCTTGTATTTGATATATGTTAACCATTGTCTACATTCGTTTCACAAAAATCGTTTAAATTCAAAAAAACTTGACTTTTGTCGAGGACTAGTGTTCTCTTGCTTTTCAGTGTTCTGCGATTTTTGCCATTTCTTGCAAAATTCGCAATTTTCGCAAAAGTCGAGACTCTTTTGCTAGTATTGTTCCCTACCTTTTCAGTGTTCTACGATTTGTGTATTTTCTCTCAAAAATCGGGACTCTTGTCGGGAACAAATGTTCTCTTGCTTTTCAGTGTTCTGCAAGTTTTGTCAGAGAGTATAGTTCTCTTGCCTTTCAGTGTTCTGGAAATGTTGCGATTTCTCGCAAAATTTGCAATTTTCGCAAAAATCGAAACTTTCTTCAGAGACTAGTGTTTCCTACGTTTTCAGTGTTCTACGATTTGTACATTTTTTTCGGAAAATTCGCATTTTTTGCAAAAATCTTTAAAATCACGAAAATCGAGACCCTTGTTGGGGACTAATGTTCTCTTGCCTCTCAGTGTCTTGCGGGTTTTTTTGGGGAGTAAAGGTCTCTTGTCTCTCATTGTTCTTCAATTTTAACGATTTTTGGCAAAATTTGCATTTTTTGCAAAAATCATGACTCTTGTCGGGGACTAATGTTCTCTTGCTTTTTCAGTGTTCTGCGGTTTTGTGATTTCTTGCAAAATTCACTCTCTTCGGCGACGAGTGTTCCCTACCTGTTCAGTGTTCTACAATTTTTGCACAAATCGTTAAAATCCAAAAATCGCAAAAATCTCGGCTCTTGTTGGGGACTAGTGTTCTCTTGGTATTCCGTATTTTGCAATTTTTCGCAAAATTCGTAATTGTCGCAGTTGCGAGCAAACCTGGACATATCTCACTTTGCAATGTGAGCGCTTACTTTTCGCTCATTAGATAAAATACATGTGTATGAGCTCATCTCCAAATGTACTTGAAACGCTCAAACTGCTGAGAGTCATAGGAGTAGACACTTTTTGTAACCAAAATAGGTTTGTAATCATGGTGTCATAAGAAGAAAGGAACTTTATTTAAGTGTCTAGTCGTTCTAGCGCTGGAGCACTAATTGGGGACACTGTAAATTAACAATTAACACAACAAGTCAAATGTTGGTTTTTGAAGAGAGGGGAAACCGGAGTACCCGGAGAAAACCTCTCGGTGCTGAGTAGAGAACCAACAAACTTAACTCACATATGACGCTGAGTCGAGGAATCAAACCTGGGTCACATTGGTGGGAGGCGAGTGCTCGCACCACTGCGCCATCCCTGCATCCCACAATTCCAAAATTCAAAATACTGTATTTTCGAAACTAAAGACGTCATGAAGCTAAAAACTTGAAAAACGATTAACCTTGTATAGATAAAAATTCAAAAGATCTTGCTCGACGTGACAGCCTCTATGCCAATGCTATTTGATTCCCCCTTATCTTATCCAACGTTTCTGAGTTTAGTTTTTTACGAGTAACCTATTTTACAAGCAACCTATTTACATTGTATCATTTTCTCAGAAGCGATGTGTAATTATTTTGACCACAATTTACCTTCTTAAAAGGAAAACTGAAGGCCAAAATCAACATATTTTCTAACATTTTTTTTGGAAAGCCTAACGTAAGTAAAGTTTACGTTGTGGAGTTATTTCTTCATGTTTCCTGTTTTTTGCGAGAAAATTATGTTCGAAGTTGGGCGTTTCCCCTTTTTTCGGCCCTTTGGGTGGGGTCTCAAAAACCAAATCAGGAGGAGCGATTTCCTAATCAAGAGAAACAAGGTCAACACAAGTGATGCAGTGCATATTTTTATTTGCCGGAAATGTTTCCTCGTGGACTCAATATATTCATGACAAACATCTGTCAAAACACTGCTTTTACATGGGGCACTCTTGCATGTCTTCCCAATATCATACATCATAAGCTGCAAAAATGGCCGCTGACTCCTCCATTCTGAGCGGCAATGTTGATGGCCCAAAATTAGAAGAAAAACATTTTTTAGGTGGAAAAACGACTGATATGCCAGAAAAAGTTGAAAACATTATTCTGCATAGTCTTAAGTGTAAATAAAAAAAATTCTTATTTTTTCAATTAGAGTCAACCATTTTAATGCCTCCTTCTTCATAGCTTTTTATAGCTGATGCTCTTTCTCTTGGTCTTTGCTTTTCCATAAAGACGTATATAATAGAGTTTAATTCCTTAACTACTTATGTGTTTTGGAGTAGGCAATAAAGAAGATATATAGACAATCTTTGGAATGAGAGGATCCTTGATTAATGTCACTTTTTCATAGATAAAAAGGCCTCTTGAAGACCAAATGTTAATCATTTTCTTAATGTTTTTAAGCGTGTCTGAAAACGTTTTCTCGTATAACATTGTTTTAGCATGAGTGATTAAGACCCCAAGAGATTTTATTGGGTCCCTGGACCATTGGATTCCACGTTGATTATCCTCTTTTCCTTTTTGGGAACCTATCCATAGTTCCTCAGTTTTCAGGGTTTTAATTTTCCAGCCCGACAGCCATTGGAATTTTGAAGAAGGTGACTAGCAGACTGCAAACTAGAAGTACAATCCTTTCATCAGCATATTGAAGAAGTTTAGTCTCCACTTTATTAATTTTAACTCCTTTAATTTTTACACTTTTTCTGACTGCAATAGCTAAAATCTCAATGGCTAACAAAAAGAGGTAATTAAGGCGAAAGAGGGTCAGCCTGTCTAAAACCACGAGTAAAAGTGCGCACAGTCCGTTATTTATCACACACTTTTGATGTTCTTATTCAACAAATGGCATCTGGGCAAAAGTTAGAAGCACAGACATTCCAACAAGAATTTCCATTCTATAGAGTCAAATGCCTTTTGAAAGTTCTGGTAAGTTTTGGAGAAAATGGAGAGAGGTCCCTATAGAAAAAGGCAGATTTAAAGATGCAAGCAAAAAGCGGAACACGCCGGAGCTGTCATTTATTTTACAATTCTTAATTGCTGTACTATAAAAGTGTCGTTTTTCAAGACTATAGAAATATGGAGTGTCTTTCCCCTTCATTATACCATTTAACTTTTCTCAGCATGGCCCCTTGAGTTTTAAAATTTTAAGTGCAGTTTTTTAGTTGTGAGCTCTGAGCACACTGTATTCTTATCCTCCTCAAGTAAATTCCATTCCAAAATCAATATGTTTTCCTCTAAAGCATGTTCCTTTGTCTGCAAACTTATTTTATTGGTGGCGGCAAATTTTTAATTGAAGCTTCTCTGATTTTCATTTTACTAACATCCCACTTTAGGACGTTATCTACCCCACACTGGCTGTCATTGTGGCCGTCATTCATGTGTTCTTTGGACACATCTTCTATGATTTTTTTTCGTATAATTTTCTGTAATCTTGCTATCAAAAAAGGTGTATCTAATTTTCAAAACCCATGTTCTCTGGGATTAGCTTCAGTGCTAATTCGGGTGGTAATCATTAAATAATCAGTACAATAACCAAGTAAGATTTCAGCTTCGAGAACTTTGGGCTACAGAGTGTCACGAACGGGAAAAAAATATTTTTGGGATTGGATTTCTGTTTTTTTCCTCCATGTATACCAACCAACTAGTATCAGAGTTGAGAGCCCTCTAAATATGCTTCTTTGAACATTCTATTTCATCACGAGGTTTGCAATGCTTGACAGGTATACCACCTTTTTTGTCTCCACCAAAACGAGAGTTATTGGCCTACATTTTCAGAAAAGCTGGGATCATCTTGATTGGGTGCATAGATGTTAACAAGTGTCAGTATATCTTGATATCGGTATTGTCTCGATACCGGCAATAACAAATCTTCTCTCTGGATCAGTAAAAAAACTTTAAAATGTTGAATTGGAAATTATTGTTAAAACGTGTACCAACACCAGCTTTGAACTGGAAAAGGTGGTGAAGATAGCTGAGTATCACCACTCAGAATGCCAAAGGGCTTCAGTATCACTTGTACTATTAGTTTCCTGTAAAAATATATGGACAATTTCTTTGTTTTGAGCCAAAGAAAGGTTTCACGCCTCTTTGAATTATTGGAAAGACCTCTAACGTTCAGGGAATTGGCTTCTTCAGGCACTCCAGCACACAAGGCATTTTCCCTTCTGGAGTAAGTTTCCATAATTACAGAATTCTAAACCACACTCAACAGTGTTCCATTGAAAGGTTCCTGGCTTCCGTGGGTGACATCCTGCATAATGGTGGCTCCATGACAAAGATGGTGGCTTCTCAGACATCTGATGACTATGTTGTTAAGGTTACGGTGGACCTTCACGGGTGTCTTTTGCAATTTTTTTTTAAAACGCCCTTCGTTTGGTGTAACAGCCATAGACTATACATCTGTTGAAAGGTTATGAAATGCGCTTTCTGGGAAATATATTTTTTCTTTCTCTTTATCTAACTGAAAAGAGAGTGGGGCCCAAAAACCTTGAGCGACCCATAATCGAATTTATTGGCTATCGAATTTTAATGGAAAGGGCAGCCTTGTGTAGCATGTCATTCACAATGGGTTTTCCGTCAAAACCGTGTGAGGCTTTTTTTTAAATTGGTTTTTTCCAATTGGTTGGTTAGAACATTTTGTGTCAAATTTGCTTATTACAAATTTACTGTTAAGGATTATGTCGAAGGCCACATGGGAGTTTAAAAAATGGAAATCCATCACACATTTCAAGACAATCAGTTGAATTTTCATACCCTATCAATTGGCTGTAAGGGAATACACTTGCGTGGAAACAAACTAGGTTTTTTTCGCTTCCAAAGTTTCACAAACTTTTCATGTCTTTTGGTCCACCACATGTCAACTCACAAACACTGCAGGTAACAACAACCAGTGGGGACACAAATGTCCTGCAGCGTCCCTTGGGTGCGAACTGCAAAAATATTATTATTCTTTCTTTCTTTTCTTCTTTTTACGGCCACGCTTTTTTTAGGGTTTACCCATGGACTCTTTTCTTGTTTATCCTTTTCCATGAAAAGTCATTCTCACGGATCAAACCAACAGCAATGTGTGAAAAAGAAAATGATGATATTTATGACAACTTGACTTCAAATTCAAGACCAAAGTTAATTTCCCACAGAAAACGTGACCACACCCCTTAGCGCTAACAGTGTCTAACTGGCTTTTCCTGCCTTTGCTCACTGAGAAAGTTTCATGGAAAATATGCTTTCGTTAATAACTTGCATTTTAATAACAAAGGTTTTTGGCAAACAATTGAGAGTAAAAATTAGCGATAATAATTTTGAATGACGTTTCGATGATTCGTTCATCATTTTCAAATTCGTAAAAACTAAAAACTAAAAGTCAGATTCTTGTGAGTTCTTTAAATACTAAGAATGTGTGTGAAAATCTCGTTGCATGTAATGAAAAACACTACAATGTGGAATGTAGAGGGTAACAATTAGGAATAAAATAGTTTTGCTTTGATTGAGTCAGATTAAGTGTTCAGCTCAGGTTTCTTTCCTTTGTAAATTAAGCATTTAAATTTCCCACAACATTTCTTAAGAATGGTAAATTGTTCCTGAAGATCTTTGTTCTTCTTATTGTGGGCGTCACACAGATGTTTTCCAATAGCAGAGTTCTTGTGTTCCTCAATGCGTTGGAAAAGGTGTCGGCAAGTATAGCCAACATAATCCGCATCACACATCACATTTTAATTTATAGACAACGCATTGTTGATTTATTAACGGTCGTTTGGCCTCTGCTACTTTGATGTCGTCGGCAATTTTCTTGCTCGTAAACACTGGGTGCAGATCACTGTTTATTTTCTTTCCAAGATCGGACAGCTGTCTTCGTACAATGTCGGCTGATCTTTGATCCTTGAATGGCAGAATAATTTGAACGGGCTCATTTTCTTGAACATCGCCAACTTGCAGTTGATTTTGCGACTCAATGAATCTAGTTATTGTGGAATTAATAAGATTCTCTGGGTACTTCAGTTTTAAGAAGACCCCTTTCAAGTAGTCACATTCTTCGGCAAATGGATCAGAAGAGGATGATAGACAGTGGGCTCGGTTCGACATGGTCATTAGAAGGGATCGTTTGTAATGGGCATCAACATGACTTTGATAGTGGGGAAGTAGGCCTTTATTTGTTGTTTTCCTGTAGACACATGTTTTCAGCTGTTTCCCAATCTTAATGAGTTCCATTCCGATGAAAGGTAGTTTGTTGTTGTTTGCAAGTTCCATCGTGAAGCTGATTGCCGAGTGTGCTTCCTTTAAAGTTGCCAAGAAAGCCGTAGCAGTTGGAATATATTTTACCGCGGCTAAGGTGTCATCCACGTTTCTCTTATAAAAAGAAGGTAACTTATCCTCGCTTTCTAGTTTCTCCTCGGTCGAACACATAAATGTGTGAGTGGCCCGAGGGGTGACCCCATCGCTACTCCATCAATTTGTTCATAAAGACTGCCATTGAATTGAAACAGTTAATGTTTTGTCGCCACTCGTAGAAGCTCAACAAGGTCATCCTGGGTGATGTTAAGGTTGCGTGTCTCATTGAACCAATTCCGAGTGAAGGCCTTGTTTGCAAGAATCTGAATGGTTTCCTCTAGGGGCACGTTCGTGGACAATGCTGATACATCATACGATACCAAAATATCGTCCTCGTTGAAATCCAGCTCGTGGATCTCTTCAGCAAACTGAAGCACGTCAGAGTTGGTATGGTTGTTAACAGACAGGGGTTTCAGTTTCTCATCAAGCCATTTAGCAAGAGCATAGTTAGATGTCCCTGTGGCGGACAGAATTGGTCTCATCGCCAGTCGCTCTTTATGTGTCTTGGGTAGACAATAGAAATGTGCTAGTCTGGACCCTTTCTGGCAGACAGTATCAGCAATGTGTTTTAGAAAAATTCTCCGAACTACAGAATCAAGATGTTTTTCTTTCTCCAGCAATGGGTGGTATTGCTTTGGTGGTCTTCCCCTTGTCCTAGGTCATTCCTAAGAAACTGATTTAAATTTTGTTTCATCATTGATAGAGGCTTCACTGAGTAACCGAACATAGTCAGATTTGTTCATGACAACGACGCCTGACCCTTTGTCTGGTTTTCTGATTACAATATCATCTCGTTTCTTCAGCTGGTTAATGGATCTCACAAGTGCCTTAGGTGGTCTTGGGCCTTTACGCTCGACGCAATTCAGCGCAATCGACCGGAGTGTTGCCGCTGCTAATTCTTTCTTATCATCACAAAGTGTTGGTTGAGTTGCTAGTAGTCCTTTTCAAAATTGGCTTTGATCTCCATAGCAGATATCTGGCGCTGAGGAATGGCGAACTTAAGACCTCGGCACAATACGAGTTTCTGGAAGAAAGTTAGTTGATGGGATGATATGTTGAGAACATGTTCCTCGACATCGACATCTCTGCGTAAAATTTGGCCGCTCATCATTTTGTCATACTGTTTCTTGGGAAGAAGGACTATTGTTTTCAGGATGTATAAGTCACGGAAGGATCATAGATTTCATTGACTTGCTTCTTCAAGGCCACATTCTGTTGTGATTTCATGCGTAGTTCCTCATGAATGACATTTTCAGCAAATTGCTTTGAGGACTGCTTTCACTTATTTGACTTTGTTTCATCAATCACAAGCACTCTGCTATTGCAAAACACCTGCTTGACACCCACAATCAGAGGAACAAAAATCTTCAGGAACAATTTACCATTCTTAAGATATGTCGTGGGAAATTTGAATGCTTAACTTACGAAATGCTCTTTATCCAAGAAAAGATACCTGAGCTGAACACTCCATCTGACACAATCAACGCAAAACTATTTAATTCCTAATTGTTACCCTCTACATTCCACATTGTAGTGTTTTTAATTACATGCAACGAGATTTTCACACACATTCTTAGTATTTAAAGAACTCACAAGAATCTGACTTTTAGTTTTTAGTTTTTACGAATTTGAAAATGATGAACGAATCATCGAAACGTCACTCAAAATTATTATCACTAATTTTTACTCTCAATTGTTATCTAGGTTCACATCGTTAACAGACTGTTAATTGAAGCGATTAGACACTAATTTAAGTCACCTTGTTTTTCTTGTCCATATTTCCATGCTAGACATGTAACAACTGGGAACAAACAGGTTAGGTTTGTACTGCGCGCATACCATTACCTTATCCACTAACCTTCAGTGAAGGGTCACAATATTATTTTACATGAAACGAGACCACTTCATTGTTTCTTTCTTTTTCGTTCCAGATTGTTATTTTTACAAATCAGGTAGGTTTATTGAGCAAGGTTGTTCTTAAAGGTAAGAATGTTGCAACTATGTATACTTTTGATGGTGTATTGAAGCCTCGTGAAAGATGATAAGGAACAGCTGATAAGGGAACCAATGTCTCCCGGCGGAAAGTACAGTATCTTGCAAGCCCTTTTTCAAAAGCATAGTGATATTTTTCCAGAAGTGGCGACACCACCAACCTTACAGACATTACTCAGTTGTCGGCAATATTGGAAACTGTACATGTTCTCAGAAAGGTTATGTCCCTCTTAGCTGTGAGAAGTACCTAAGACTCAGGTGTATGGATCCTGTCAAAACATCTCAGGGCTGGAGAGGAACACAAAAGAACAACAACAATACTACTGCTACCACTACCGCTGCTGCTACTATGACACTACCACTTCTACTACTACTACTACTACTACTACTACTACTGCTGCTGCTGCTGCTGCTGCTGCTACTACTAATAATAAATAATAATAATAATAATGGAAACTTTATTTGTCTTCGAATGCAGTTGTAAATCCCTCTATGTATAGGCAATTAACAACTGGCTACTTGAAATTGCGTGATATACTTGTATACTGTATTTACAAATGAATCAAATAAAAAAAACAAAAATTAAAGTTTTATTAAGTCTGGGCTATCCCGAGTCGTATTTCTACGACAGAAGATAACATATGTCGCTCTAATGGCTAGATTTATCATTTTTTTGATTATATAGTGTTGTTACGTTTTGTCAATGCCAATGTCATTTATCATTTCTAAGAACGTAGAGCATTCGTTGGAGAAAACGCCAAGGGAGCTCATGGAAAGGTTTACAAATTTAACACATCTGTAGTTACTTCTCATGTCTTTGACCACGTTCATGTATTTTTCTTTTTTGCGTACTGCATTGTTTTTAAGGTTAGATTCGAAACCAACTGTAAGTTCTAGAATATATAGGCACTTGGACTGTTTTACGAAAAGAAGGTCTGGACGATAATTGTCACCAGTTATAATTGAAGGACTCGGAAAGCCATTGACATCAGCATAGAGTGAAGAGTGATCGTTAATTACAGGTTGAAGTGAGTTGGCAATGAAGGTGAGAATTGAGTCGTGTCTCCAGGTGAAGCGATCAAGGTAATGTTGACAACCAGCGACAATATGGAGGAGTGACTCAGGGTTAAGGCAAAAAGAGCAATCAGGACTTTGTGATAATCCCTATCTTGTCATATTGGTACGTGCAGGAAGGGAGTTGTTGATGTAGCGAATGGTAAGATTGTAGATGTTCTTGGGTAGATGAGACTGGGCAGACGACCAAACAGATGACAATGAGTGCTTGATAACATTTGTAGAAAAGAAACCTTGAGATGTTAAGTGGTGTTGCAGTTTGTCTTCTTGATTGGAACGGAAGTCTTTAAGAACTTCCTTGGTGGATTTGAAGACATCGTATTGAATATTGCTACTGCTACTGCTGCTGCTGCTGCTGCTGCTGCTACTACTACTACTAATGGTGATAATAATAATACTCATATAAAGGAGAAGGAGAAGATGGAGAAATCGGGGAAGAGAGGATTGCTGCGTGTGCAATGTTAGACTGTTTGTGGTCGCAGTGGTTTCTGGTTCCCTTGGCAAATGTTTTTGGACAGTTTTGGGGTGACAGTAAAGATTGCGATAATTATTGCAGAAAGCTGCATTCCTTGGTACTGTGCAAATTCTGAGGAGAACTCTTGAGGCCTAAGAATGTGGAGCACAGCCCAGGAGGTGAAAAATCATATAACTGTGAAATAGTAGAAATGATGATAATAGGATATTCCCATATCCTAGCCTAGTTGCAGCTTGATGGAGTTTGTCTTCTTAATTGACTGAGTAAGCCGAGCTAACTTGTGCAATAAAGGCCACCAAATAAGCAAGAGAAAACTCTGGTCTTAATTGCTTCTGACAAACCGTACATGTAAATTTGCCTTGACATGGTTAGGAGCAAGCCGTGGTGTTCGAGCTTACTGGTCCATGGGAATGGGAAAGCTCTCCAGGGAATATAATAATATGTGACCCTCCACAGGAAAACAGTGAACAAGGTGAACTTACGTGCACAGCACATTAGCACATTGAAACAAATAAAGCGCGACTCAACACATTAGCTACGTGTTAATAGCTTTCCTCATTAAACTTGAAGCCTTTTTTTTGCATATGCTTAGGACAAAAGAGCGTGTGATAATTTGTGTGTGTGCGTACACACTTACCGTGTCAACTTCAAACACACTAAACCTTAATAGTTCTATCGAGCCCATGTCACATAAACCATAATCTGGTGTTAATAAATCATTGCAGCAAAAGCTGTTACGTTAATAGTTTTATGGAGCCCGCTTCGATAAATCTTTGCAGCAAAAGCTTCTTTTAATCACAATGGCATGTTCTAAAACCAGAAAGAATACCACTGAAATGAAAGAAACGACTGACCTCATCAACGTGACCATTTCAGTGCCACCACGGATGTCACACAAGCAGAGACAATCCAACAGGATCGACACTTGGCAAAGGAATATTGAAGAAAGTTTAATAGAAATCAAATTTAATTTTACACCAGTCAAAAGTTATACAACTTTGTTCACATAATTAGCAAACTAATTTATTTTGTACCAAAGCCTTTTTAGCCTTGAAAAGGACAGTACCATATCCTGACTCATGCTAGATAATTAGATTGGGCTGAAGTCTGTGGCGACTGTCAGGGGCATGAGGATATGGTGCAAAGTGAGGGTAGAGGATAAGGGCTGGGTGGGAGGGGCTAGCCTGCGGTCTAAGGCCAGCAAGTCCTCGATATAGGGCGGTCTCCAATCTGCGGCCTAACCCTGTAGGCTGTACTAGTGAGAGTGAAGTATCACATGAGAGGTATTTAATTATCTGTGCGCATGAGTTCATCTTGGCAGATACCTCGTCTGGTCCCAGTGTTTTCAGTAGCTGCATGTAGTACGTAGCCATGCGAGGTGATTTCCAACCCTGATATCCTCCAGGGAACTCCCAGGGAGGGCCATAGTTATGGCTCTACTGCATTGGAAGGTTTTTTTGCCAATTGGCAAATCAGTAAGGTATGTTTTAAGACGTGCTTCTGCTTCATCTTTTGTAAATGGGTGGGAAGTGATGACATTTGCCGGTGTGGTATGGAAAAGGTAGCGGCCAGTAAGGGAAATACCCAGGGTATGAGAGAACGCCATGTAATCGTCAATGCCATTTACAGGACATAAGCTGGCGTTAAGATGTCTCTGTATTCTGAAGATATTCGATTCTCCGAAACATAAAGTTTTTCCGGACACGTGGTTGAAAAGCAAGCCCCTCTCGTGGGCAAAACACATGATTTTCTCTGTACGGATATGACTCAGGTCCGAGGGCCTGTCGCCAGAGAAGAAGTGTAGTTAAAAATATGTCTCGAGCATATAAGAAGACATGGCTGGGGTCTGTAGCAGGGCCTTTTAGTAATCCTTCTATCTTTGAACAAAGAATCATAAGATCATGGACAAAGAACAGTTGGGCCTGTCGTGGGAGCACTCAAGCCTGAAGCTGTTCCTCAGTTAGGGCTTTAAGATACGGTTTAAGAATCATATGTGATGCAGGGTTTGGAAGGGGCATATCCAACCAGGAGTGTACCGTAATTCGGTGATCACGAAGGATGGCTCAAAGCTGGCCAATAAGGGAATCAACGGTTTTGAAGGTTTTAAAGGTTTTAGAGGTTTTGGGCAGTTGCATCCTGGCGTGGTCTTGGAGGAAGAACCAAAATGTGGGCATCCTTCCTTGTGTACCTGAGGTTTTGCATCCTTGTCCTTCCATATAAGAAAGTGAACGATATCGCGCAGGCTGGTAGTTGAGAGGTCCTTGGTTGGGCAGAGTCTAGACAGAAAGCCTTCAAGTTCTACCTCCAGGTTACTCTTTTTTCGTTCATATTTGGATGATGTCTGGATTCAAATAGTGTAACATCAAGATCCTGACTTGGAAGCTTGGCGGTAAGTGAGGACTTACGGGGCGTTCCGCATGACTGGCAGAAGCTATAGGAAAGAATATTCCAGGCGAAACATTGTTGGAATTCAATACAGATGCAAGGCTCCCATGTGGTATTGAGTACTGGAATGTGCTATGAGAAATAACGAAAAGACCATGCTCAGGGACTTGAGGAAAAGTCAAGGCAGAAAGCCCATAGGTTCCAGGGGCCCATTTCTGCCAACCGCTTGTTTTGGAAAGCCGATCTTTTCACATGTTTTCAAGGTGACAAAAAGAAAAATGACTGTGAAGTTTGACGACTTAAATCTTCTCCGTCTTGAGATAAAAACGGAATTGTGACACCCGAAAATGGCCCGTAAATGGGACTTTCGAGAAACGGGCCCCTGTATCTCAGGAAACGATAGTTATAAGT
>NC_090892.1:31567477-31574977 GCF_036669925.1 Montipora capricornis
TAATGTAACATTGGTAAAACACTGTGGCTGATTATTCCAAGTTCGGACTAGCCAATCCTGATAGGAACGATTCGAGGCCTAGAAGATCGTAGATCAGTGGAGATCAAGAGTGGAGGAAGTGAAAATGGGGTTACCTGAACAGTGGCCTTCGACGGGCTTACAGATGTACTGTTAGTATTTGGAATGTTAGTATTTGGAATAGACGTTATGGACAGAGACGGAACTGTTGCTGTTGAGGTGGGTGTTGAAACTGACATTCCAGGGGCAGGGTCGGACAATGGAGTAGTCAGTACTGTTTTTTTTTTCTTTAGAGCCACCTTGTCCAGCAGCGGAAACGGCCGCCTGAAGGGCATTTGGGTCAGTTGGTCTAATAGGTTGGTGAGGCATTTTCCAATGCCTGTTTTCTTTTAACGAAAGGCAAAAGATGTAATAACGTCGAAATCTGCTGTTAACAGGGCGGCTGTACTAGCGAGAGTGAAGTATCACGAGCAAAACTTCAAGAATGCTAGACCATGCGGGACTTTGACAAAAATTAATGCAAATTTAGTTTTTATTCGGCTCCACTGACACAAAATAATTTTGGTATTGGAATATTAGTCTTACTGAACTATTTTGCCGTTACTGAAGTTTCATTATTAAAAGGCGAAGTCATTCCTCATTTTAAATATTTTGCTGTTACTGAAGTTGTATCAACAGCAAAGTCGTCCCTCAGTTTAACAGTTCTGTTTTTTTTTCTGGCTATCCCTGTTGAAATGAACGATAGTTTGATCATTTGCAGACAGTGCAAGAGGCCACCCTATGTTGGTGTGTTTGTGACGTATTCCGTCACGTATTAATTCTGCTGGGAATGAAACGTAACTACGCAACGGAGGTTGTGGCATCTCTTGTGTTCGTTTTTTTGCAACACAAATTGAAAGAGCGTTTCATCATCGATCAAATTTCGAGGGAAGTTTTATACTATCTGTGGACCTTGTCAGTGAGAGCATGGCTTGTTTTTCTGGGAAATGCAATATAAGTGCTAAATTTGAGTGAAGGGAACCACCACTGTTTCACCATAATTTTGCAGTTTAGCTTTCTGTAAATCAGACATGCAAGAAAGCGCAATCAGGGGAGTCCTAGGTTTATCATCGACAAATCAGTGACAAAAAGCCATTTTTCCCTCAGTTAAAACATTGAAAAGCCGGCTTCTCGATATTTCTCTTCTGTGCCCCATGGAAACGCTTGCTACGCAGACCAGCAACAGAAGATGCGACTGACATTGGAAATGAACGTCTGTTACACAAGTTGACTGCATAAATTGCACATCCATTTGTTCACAAATCAAGTAAGCATGCAGAACGAATTTCATGATCTTTGATTAAGCTTACATCTTGTTTATAATAAGCGATGGTAAACTACTTTGCTTTAGGATGATGACCAAACCGTGTTTAACAGGCCGTTAACAAAACACAAAAATGAGCTAATCCATTTCTTTGGTTTTTGTTGCATATGTGAACGCTAAGCGTGTTAGACAAGTACCATGTGAACGTGTTAGGACCGTGACATGCACATGTGATCACCTTATTCACTGTTTTCCCGTGGAGGGTGAAATATTGTTTTTTGAGATTCTGTTCCTTCCCTGCTGGTTGTGAGATAAACAAAGTCACGACGAGCAAATGATTTAACTGTCAAAGTGAAAAAAAAAATTATTTTACTATCTCCTGGTCTCTGTGAGCACATATGCCAGACAGTGGCTTTCATGGCTGGTAGCTGGGCACCACAGATGGGCTTAAAACCTCTCCACTGGCCTTAAAAGGTCAGTGATCAGAACAACTTACGAAGAGATGAAATTCAAACTCTAAAGGCATAAACACTGCTTAGCGTCAGTCTTGGACCTGGGGGTTAGAGACTAAGAATCTTCTGGAGGATTAGTGTGGTCCCAATGACTGCAGAGACTGACTACAGAGAACTACGGAGATTGCATTCCTCCCAACCCAAACAACCAACCACCATTGACACAATCTTCATCAACACCCAATGTATGTTCCTGATTTCCTATGCCAGAAGAGAGTAGTTGACGATGTTCTCTTCAAATTTCTATAATTTCTACAATTGCTCGATCACCACAGTTTAGAACTGGATGATTATGTTCCATCTTCTGTGTTGTCTCAATTCTCGTCTCCCACCAGATCTTCACATTCCCATCCTCTGACACCATCACCTCATTCCGAAACTTGTTATTATTACTTTTTCCACACATCAGCGCACTTCATACCATACTAACTGCAAAGCTCCCATTACACCCTCAACACGATTTAATCATGCCTCCTCCTGTGCCCCCTCTGTGCCAAACCAGATGCCCACTATGATTGTTTTTGGTAGTTTTCAAAAAAAGGAATGTCTTTTGTCGAATTAACGAGTCAGTCAGTGCTGAGACTGAAACCCAGAACCCTATGCAGAAAAACCATTAGCAGAGAGTGAATGGGTGCAGAATTACAGAAAAGAACTAGAGGATAAAGAGGCAAACTTAAAGCCCCGTTCAAACGGTCATGATAGTTGATGATAGTTGATGATAGTTTCAACTATCATTCACTATCATTGACTATCATGTTTGCGATCAAACGGTCCATGATAGTTCATGATAGTTGACGAAATCGCGCAATGTGCTGGCGTAGCTAACTGGTACCTAGTCTCCTACCTCCAGTTCTTTCTTCGCTTTTGCAGTTACATCCCGATTGTGGTAGTCATCGCAAAAAATGTTCCACAAACATGGCCGTGCCTCGTACTCATCTATTAGGTTGCATATCAAACTACTACTCCACTTCTCGTTGTCTGGTTTTTTAGCTTTTTTAGCTTTTCTCACTTTCTCGCTTTTAGCGTCACTGTCGTCCGAATATTCGTCCAAATTATTGTTTTGTTCCTCACAGGACGATGGCAAACTTGCGGTAGCCATATTGCATTGAGCCCACCTTGGTTACCCCTGCTGACCGAAAAACTATCATGCACTATCATCCGCTCGGTCAAACGGAAAAAACTATCATGAACTATCATGTCGAATTTGAACATGTCCAAACTGCATGATAGTTGATGATAGTTGATGATAGTGAATGATAGTTCGTGTTCAAACGTGCGTGATACTTGAAACTATCATCAACTATCATCAACTATCATGACCGTTTGAACGGGCCTTAAGACAAATGTTGGGCTGCCCCTGTAAGCGACTGGAATCTTATGCATACTTTTTCCTTTTTCAGGATCATATATGTTTTTGCATGGAGCAGCAATGCATCTTTTAAGCATTTTTTCGCATCAACCACTGTGACTTCAGTTCAAACCCTTTTCAAATTATCAAGTCCCTAAAATCATGTATTCCTTAAGCGGTCATAAGCTGTTATGAGCTGACAGAAGACTTGAGAGAGTGTTGTGCCAAAATGGCGAGGAATTTGAACGTCCCATTCAAATCAAAACACTATTTGCCACTACTGTACACTGAGGTGTGAGGACTAGAAATATGATTGATATCTTATATTTAATTTGTCAGCAACATTTTGTCTTTCCTTTCTTGGTTGATAGCTCTACATTCAAAAGAAACAATTAAGCACAGCAGCCCTTAAGTCAAAAATTGAAAATGTTGTTGCCCAGTTGAAGATACCAATTCAGGTATGGTTGCATTAGTCAGTGTTGATGAATGGTGGGATAGTATCAAAGTTTTTCCTCAGGGGTGTTCTTGAGGCAGATGTACTAGATTAGTTTTTAACTTTTTTAACTGTTATTTCCCCTAGGTCTTTGTTGCACCAGGGTTAAATATTTATCGGAAACCTGTTATTGGAATGTGGAAGCATCTGGTCGAACAGGTACATACTAGAATAATTTAATTTTTGAAGGAAGATTTAGCAAATGATACGATACGCAATGTGACCTCCATGTGGCTTTTTAAAACAAACTGTTATGAATTGTTGGTGGTGCTTTTGTTGTTCTTGGTGAGCAAAATGTGCAGATGTATTTCCGGCGGTTGTTTCTCTCCCCCGAGAAAATGCATCTGTGAACTCGAGCTGCAAAACTATTTCTGTGACATAAATTCTTTTAGTTTTTTTTTTTTTTGGCCAATCACGTTGCATGCGAGAGGAGACAGTTGGGTGATCTCCACGCAACTCTGTAATCCTTGTCACTAGTTAACCTTTGAAACGTACTATGAGTGAAATGCCAAAGAATTAAGATTTCCTATGGTGGTGAATGTTGCATTCTTTGACGGACAAAATGTGTGGTTGCAAAGGAGAAGAGAAATGTATTTGGGAAGATTGTTTTGGAGTTCTCCTCTTTGATACTTCGAGCCAATTTATGTGGGCTATCTGCCACACTAAATGCTATTATCGACTGATACGACACAAGAATGCCGTACGCAGAGTGGATAACTTTTTTTATGAGGAATAAATTAAAAGGCAGTTTGACAGTGACATTACTCTTGAAGTTAAGAGATTGGCGTAAGATTTAAGCAGCACACTGAAGGCGAAGAAATGTCTGAGTTTTGGTGACGCTTGTTGGAATGTTTTGCCATAGTTAAAATTATCCAGAAAAGCAAACAATAAAATCGCTCTGAGGACGAATGTAAACCCTGGACTTTGCATAAGCCCGATTGCGTTGGGGATGCTTAGCCCTTCGCCAATTCTAGCGCTTGTTTTTGCACCACCAAGACCACAAAACGCAGCTTTATGTTTATATATTTTCCTCTACACCACTTCCTAAACCCTAAACCCAAGATGCTAACTTGAAGGCATTGTTAGAGAATAGGAGACCAAAGGGCATCTTACCGTAGAATACTCTAGTGAAACAATCCGAAAAGAATTGGGAATGGGTAAATCGCAATCACAATATTTTTCTCAAAAGAGTACCGCACGGAAGAAAACACGACAAGCAAGGCTACATGATAAAGTGAGGACTGATGGCAACATCGCGTTTCTTCTTGGTTGCAACATTCTTGCTTGTATCCGCCTGGTGGCTACAGAAAGTAATTTCTCGTGTTCCTCTAAGCGGATCTAGACCTTCTCAAGCTGTGAATTTTTGGCGACAGATTTGGCACTGTCAAGCGTCACATTAAGTGCTAAGCATCTCGGACTGGTCCTTGTTCACCTTTTTGGTTGTTGAACTTGAGGTGCTTGATCTCGTTCATCTGACTCTCCGTGCTGACAAAATATTTATTTGCAGCCTCAATCATCAGAAATACCATTTTAAATGGTATTTTAGTTCGTTAATGTTCAAATTAAGCTTTAATTATATTATTAACATCCACAGCAATAAAAGTTGCCGTAAGATTTTGTTTAAACTCTTCTTGATTGTTTCCTCTTCTTGATGACCCATATTTATGGTGACCCGAAATGTGCAATTAAAAAAATAGGTCACCAAGCTCGTTTGGGAGACATAACTTGCTCAAGTTACTCATTTAATCTATCAAGAACAAGTTTGTTCCATAGGTTGACGCTACTTTTTGCAGTAATAGGAAGCACAGTTTTAACGTAATTCTTGAAATAACAAAACAGGTGTGTTGTATTGTTCAAAAGGAATAATTTAATGTTTGTTTTGTGGCACAGGCACACGTCATGAAAAGACACTGACTACAAATATTCCTCGGGTGTGTGATCTGGAGTAGACAATTTTTGAGTCCATGAGTGATGGATATGAATTACATAATTTTTGAAAACAATTTCCACAGCACAAAGAGGAGGAGGAAGAGAATAAAATTATGCCAAAAAAGATATCTCACCAACCACAAGTTTAAGGAGGTTCGGAGGGATTCTTTCATTGCGCAAAGAGTGGATCACAATATCCACAAAAGAAAATATGAAATAGGAAATCAAGCTTGTTAGGTGTTATGAGATAAGATTTGTTATCTTGTATTCTCGAAAAAGACTATCTGCTGGCATTTTTTTCATCTTTATTCAGCTTTTGATCAAGAACTCAAGTTCCAGTAGAACTTTTTTCTCGTGTCATTTATTAGGCTAGAGATTTTGACCCTTTCCAGCCTCCTTATGTCAGTTCTCATTGTTAATTATTGAAATCGAGTTTATTTTTGTTCTGAGTTGTTTTTCTCTTTTGACAGACCAATGATGGTGTTCCTGTTGACTTAAAACAAAGCTTCTTTGTTGGTGGTATAAAATAGCACTTGTATTGTTTATTAAGATTCCACTGCCATAAATTTCAATCGTTCAGTCGTGTTTCTAAATAACGGCTTGAACACTCCTGAATATACAAAATGTATTTTTCTCTAGCTATTTAAGAGTACATGTCAGTAAAAATCAAGCATTTTGGAATTTTCACGGCTACAGCCCAAAAATCGATTTTGCTCAAACGTTTGTCCAGATGTAGGCTATTATATCTGTAAATGCTCTGAATAGTTATTTAAGTCATCAGCATTTTTATTTTTGAGAAAATGCCAATTTAGAACTACCTCTCCAAATGGCCATGTTCTCCTCACAAATTAACACTGCCGTCCGATTTCGCTATGAAAACCGATTCGCGTCAGCTCAAAACCTCCGAAAATCTGTTCTATGTCATCTAGACATTCGGTTAAGTGATTTTTGGGAAATGTGAACCACGTTTTGCACCCAAAATAAGTAAAACTTTAAGAGGCCTGATTTTAGCTCACAGAAGGTACCCCTGAAACGGTTTCGTTTTTTAATATGCAATAAAGCTCTAAATATAACAATACTTGCATCGTTAACTCTAAGTGATAAGCTTTCACATGATATAAGAATTTCTCTGGGCAATTATATATGCGCTGCGTGACAGTCTATCAAATTCATGTGTTTTTGACCTTTCGACGTTGAATGTCCTTATTTGCATATTCATAAAATTTAAAAATTTAACACCCTCGTTTCAACTCTTTTACATCAAGAATCACAGTTGTAGTAATACGCCCTATCTGTTTGTCTTAGCTGTGGCTTAGAACCTCCAATTTTACCACAAGTTGCATAAATAATTGTATTAATACGTTGGCCAACAGTTGGTACACTTCCGATGACCATTCAATATGTCCTTGTCCCAGTGGTCACTTAACAATGTTGGCTTTCCTTTATTTCGGTCAAAGATGGCTTTACCATTTTCTGATAACCTCATAATATCACAAACTGAATATCTATGATTTGCAAACTTTTGCGTGCAGCTGGGAGCCAAGTCAATGAGTCGCAAGGTCATGTGACATTTAAATGCCACAATCAACAGATAAAACATGGACAAGCGACATGGGATTGTTGTATGTTTTTTGAAGGAACTAAAGAGCAGAGTAGTATTTCTTTAAGGGCAAATCAGAGTTAAGTGTGTTTTTATTTGATTTTCAGAATACTCCTACCAACCCCTTCCCATATAGCTTGACCCAGACCTCCCTTGTGTGCTTGCGTATTATTGCAGTTTAAAAGTAAGTTTTCAAAGTTTCATTCAACACCATTGCGTTAAAATTATGCACTTACGCAGCCTGCTATAGTGGCGAAGGAGTTTTCCCTCACGCAAAATGAGACTACTTGACAAACA
>NC_090892.1:31584977-31597477 GCF_036669925.1 Montipora capricornis
GAAATAATGGCAAAGTGGAACGCACTTGTTCCGATTGGTGGAGGTAAGAGGGCAAAATTAGTATGATTTTGCGTTTGTGTGCCGTAAAGGTGACAGTATTTCTTTAGTTTCGCATTTTGCCCAACATAACTCTTCGCAATTAACCAGGAATTTGCAAACTTTGTCGAGGTGATCACCTTGTTGCTATCCGAATTGACCAGCCCAGTAATGTCTTATTCGTTGAGGATCATGGCGAGCCATCTGCAGATGCAGATTATGAGGATGTGTCTGAAACAGTGATCTCAACAGAACCGCATGCGTCTGATGAAACTAGAAGGCTACCCAAGGTATGTTTTACAATTGTGACAATACTGAACCACTAGATTTAAAAAGTTAACACTGAGCAAACTAAATTCAAATAGTTGTGAACTGTACTTTACAAGAAGAGAAGAGAGTAATTTTTTGTTATATCTTGTGCTTGACGTTTGGAAGGGTGTGGCAATCAATGGGAAATGTGGTAAAATTTATAGCCAAAATTTATCTCGCAGAAAAAAATGCCGGAAATAACAGCTAAAAAGATTACCATTGAGCCACCATTTTAAGCAGATCGTCCGCCTACAATTCAACTCTCTTCTTGACTGAGCATTTGGAATGGACGTTCTGCACATTTCTCGTTTTCCTTCCACTTAGACGGTTAGAGATGATTAAGTATTATAGATATAATATCAGAAATATTAGAGATATAATAAAACTTTGTCAGAGGTGTCAAACGACGGTATGGGGTGTTGAAGAATTATTTGCCAGTTGCCGTCCGCTTTAGTTGTCTTTGTGGACATCATGCAAGGTTTTTTTTATTACCCATAAAACAATGGAGAGTCTTCCTTGCTGCCTTTAATTTTCTCGAGCCTCATTTCCCAAGATTTTCTTTCATGACATTGAACCTAACTGCCAGTCTTGGTACACAATGCACAAGTGATGTGCCAATCAATGGGTTTACGGCTGTAGAAACAATGACTTCTTTTGTCCATGATTTCAATATCAAAATAATTATGTTTTTAATTGAGCGACGCCTTAAGCGATACAATACTAAAATCACTGGAGCATGGTTTAATAGCTCCTTATCCAATAAAAATTCAAGAATCCCATCGGCTAAATGCGTTTGTATCAGTTAACCATTTGAAGGTGAATGTGTTTTTTATTACATTTTTAGGCCAGAACGTATGTCCATTTGTTTGAGGAATGCGATCAAAACTGGTTTGCGGTGGCTTCAATCATAGAGCATACACTCACAACCGTAAAAGAGGGAAACCCATCCATTCAAGAAGCACTCTTGCACAGTGACAATGCTGGATGTTACCATTGTGCTTGTCTCATCCTCTCACTTTCAAGCCTTGTAGACTGTGCAGGCATTAGGATCGCCAGATATGATTTTAGTGATCCACAGGCTGGAAAGGACGTCTGTGACAGAAGAATCGCCATGGTTAAAAGCCATATGAGGCGTTACATCAATGAAGGGCATGACATCACAAGCGCCAGTGATGTCAAGGTTGCTATCGATTCCTATGGTGGTGTCAAAGGGTGCCAGGCAGCAGTGGTGAAGGTGCAGGAGTACAGTCTCACCATGAAAAAGCATACAATGCTCCCAACAATTTTAGTTTTGAGTCCGCAGGTCTGTGTGTGTGGAAGGCTTACAATGTAGGCCCCGGTAAATTGTTTTCACCAGTACAGGTGAAAGGGCTTGGGCCGCTTCAGGGACCAACTGACTTGTGCATTCTGCAGCCCTTCAGCATTCCAGGTGAGGAAACCGGTGCTTTCAGGTCAACAACGAGGAGAGCTGTGCTCCAACAAGTGCATCCTAGCACGTCACAGTTGCGGGTTGTCGAAGAAGAGCCACCAGCTGGTGAAGCCACGAAAGTGTATTTCTCCTGCCCCGAGGATGGATGTACAACAACTTACCAGTCTTATGGTAATCTACAAAAACACCTAGATGCAGGAAAGCATCTTCTTCGCCTTGAGATAGAAACCACTTATGACACCATTAAGAAAAAATGGGCTGACACATGCGCAGAGGTCTCACGTAGTTACCTACGGAAAGAAACAGGATCAAGTTCTGAAGATGCTGTTGACCATCCAGTTTGTAAGATCCCCCAAGGATGGGCGCTGTAAACATGGAGGTGAACAATCCGCTTCACTGACAAAGTGAAAAGACATCTGAAGAGTATCTTCCTGGAAGGCAAAAAGACAGGGAGAAAAGCCAGTGCTGCAGATGTGTGTAGCAAGATGAGAACTCAGTGCGACGAGAGCGGAAGGAAGATGTTCGCCAAGGAAGAGTGGCTGGTGGCCGATTAAATAGCTCGGTATTTCAGCAGACTATCTGTGCTGTATAGGAGTGGCCGACGGGCTCTAGAACAAGTAAACCGTGACTCAACCAAAGACGAAGAGGAGGACTATGTCGCTGAGGCAGAAGAGATCACCAAGAGGCTTGAAATACAGGGACAGCTGGAACTGTGATCATACAATATACTCCAACCACACTAATGCTGTGCAGTCAAAGCTGCAGTTCACAGATTGTACCATTCTTTTCCGCGGCCAGTTCAAAAGTTCCAGTTAGGCTATCACTGGGATAGTATAAATATCGTGGCCAGCTTATTTGCCAAAAACAGCCGTTGGTTTTACAATAAATTATTCTAAACACGTTTTTCTTAGTTTTGAGCTCAGTGCTCTCATCTGAGTGGCCTCACTGTAGATCATTCACTGTTAACAGGATAAGTAGCGTATCTCCCTAAATGCTAAACGATCATATTTAGCATTTACAGGAGATGCACTACTTATCCTCCTCAAATTCACTGAGTTATCTGTAGAAAAGCAAAAACGCTTGCCTTGTTTAAAACACAGTGTTTTCCAACACTACCTTGAAGGTACTCTAGAATTGAACATTTCGAAAAAGTTTTAGTGCCGTAGCGTGTTTCGATTTGAAAATACTGCATCATTTGAACTTTCAAATTTTCACCTTGCGTGACACCAAGACAGTGGCTGTCAGGTTGAAAAAAACCCAAAACCCTTCCTTAGAAGTTTGAACAATTTAAGGGTTTCTAGTATGTTCTAGTATGTATAGATTCTGTTGATGCGTATTTATTCCAATTCATGAAAAAAAAAGAAGGCGTTTTCATGGCAAAGTGAATTCCAATATTGTACTTGTTGATTTTCGGCGGGTATATTTGTGTAAAATATTGGTACACAAGGATAAAAAGCCATTTAAAGTCGCGTGTAATGCTTCGGCCAATAACTAAAAAATGATGTACCACACAGACTTTAACGTTCATAGCATTTCACTTTCTTAGCCTTTTTGTTGAACGGTTCAGAAATTAGTTTTTGTTGCGTGACATTCATAACTACCACTGACCAACAAACACCTTGTGCTCGCATTTACCTGTACTCTTGAAGTGCTTACTTGTGCAAGATTGCAATAGCATTCATTAATCATTTCTGTTTAGCTCGGGAATCTATTCGCCAAGGCAATTATAATTTCAGCACCAAATGCGACAAAGGACTGATGTTTATTCTTTGGCGGAGAGCGAGGTAGAGAGTGGATTACATGTCACTACACAGTACCAAATTTAAACCGCAGTGTTTATGACTACAGTATGTGGCCCTTGGTCCACGAGAAAAAGGGGTAATCTTAAATATCTTACCTGAATCAAAAGGCCACAATATGAAATTTTCCCTGAAGATAGAGTTTTCGTTTCTTGCGCTAAAAGAAAATCGGTGTTACCCTCCACAAAAAAAGGCGGTTTTTATCTACTTTAATTCGTGCAAACTAATCCAAAACATCAACACATTTTCTCTCTCTCTTTGCACACGCAATTCTTTCATCCCATAATAGTCTGCATCGGGCTTGGCCCAGTCTCTTGCGTCCTACTCATTACACACTCCCCGTCCAACTGAAATGTCCTCCCGACATTTACATGAGTGACGCTAACTTACTAACAATAACAACTGCGGTACAAAAAGTCTAATTCTGTTTTGCCCTAGTTGCCGCTGTTGAGATACTGAGCTGTCCTAGACAGTGTTCACTTTCAAAACCTTTTGTAGGCCATTTGTCTGAGCTGTACATGGTGCACGATTCCTACAATTTATGCATCCTTTTAGAAATTAGTTCAGTTCCCTTGTCTCGACAATGAAATCCTCCTAGTCTAGGCCGTCATGACCAATTCCTACTAGTGCAATGCGAGTGTTAACCCACGGTGGGCTATCAGCAAGGTGCGCCTAATACTGGCTTATCCATTCAGGCTGTGGTATTACATTCGGTAACTGCGACTGGTACAGTGGGTACCATTGGATTTGTGGGTTACAACTGGGTAATAGCCATCTGGCCAAGACGGGTGGCGACATCACCTGTGGGGCTTGGATTGTGTCTTCCACGGGATTGAGACGCTGATATTCCGGTATTCCCAATTGATTGTAAGTGAACGTCAGGGGTGGTCTTCTGTCTCTCCTTGGCTGTGTGCTATCCTCTGGGTGTTCCTCAGTGTCTGAGTCTTTACTTTCCGGAGCGGCGTTTCCTGTTTCGGGTAGGCTGGCATATTCTGCTGCATGTGGGCCAGCGTCTACACTCGGTTCAGCCTGGGTCTCGGCGAAGGCATCTGACATGTCCTCAGAAGCCACAAGATCACGCTGTTCCTCTATGTCGATAGGTGGAATGTCCATTTCAGCTACAGGGCCAGGGTCATGGACGGCAGGAGGGTACGGAATGGGTATACCATATTCATCGTCTGAACTTTCTCCGTTGTTGCTGGTGTGGGGTGGTATGGTGAGAGTAGGCTTGGACGTTTTGTGAGCCACCCTGTTGTGGGTGGGCAGATCCAAGGGTAAGCCATCACAAGGGAGAAGCAAATTACGGTGTAAGACTCTCTGTTTGCCACGACCATGCTCAGGCTTTACTCGATAAACAGGGCTGTCAGCCATACGTTCTTCAACAACATGTATTTGCTGTTCCCAATAAGCACGGAGTTTCCAAGGTTCTCCTCTTTCTGATAGATTTCTCACGAGGACACAGTCACCAAGGTACAGAACGGTGCTTGAAGCTTTCTTGTCATAACAGGCTTTACTTCTGATGGATGATTTCACAATTTGTCTGGAGGCTAGGGCGTATGCTTCTTTCATATCTCTTTTCCACTTCACATAGTCCGGGTAATTGACCGGCTGCTCTTTGTTGCCCAGATCAAACATCAGGTCAACTGGCAAGCGAGGAGAACGTCCAAACATTAGTTGAAATGGAGAAAAACCAGTGGATTCATGCCTTGTGCAATTGTAAGCGTGGATGAGTTTGTTCAAGATGTCTTTCCAGTTGGTTTTCTTTTCCTCAGGTAAGGTTCTCAACATCAAGAGCAGGGTACGGTTCATCCACTCCACTTGGCTGTTACCTTGGGGGTGGTATGGGGTAGTCCGAGAACTAGCCTTTCCGCTCATACATTCAAGGTGGTGGAACAATTTGTTTTCGAACTCCCCACCGTGGTCGTGATGTAAACGTGCCGGGAAACCAAATCTGGGGATAAACTCATTGTGTATCTTCTCAGCAGCGGAACGGGCAGACCAAATCTGGGGATAAACTCATTGTGTATCTTCTCAGCAGCGGAACGGGCAGTCTTGTTGCGTGTCGCATAAGCTTGTGCATATCTAGTGAAATGATCAACAATCAGCAATACATATTCAAATCCACCCTTGCTCTTGTCCAGATGAAGAAAGTCAATAGATACAAGTTCAAAGGGTGCTGATGTCACTACATTGTGCAACGGTGCCTTGGTAGTCATGTTTGGTTTCTTCTGTTTGATACATCTGCACTTGCGCTTGACAAACTGTTCAATATCATCATACATATGAGGCCACTAAAATCGAGATCTCGCCAGATCAACTACTCGGTCCACTCCAAGGTGTCCCATCTCTACATGAAGTTCCTTTAGCACTAATGGTATGAACTCTTTTGGTAGAACTAATTGTAAGTTAGAGCTGGTTCGGCACCGCAGGATACCTTGACCGTCAATTTCCAATTTGTTCCATTCTCTCACTAGAGTGTTAACATCGCGGGGATCATGCTTCAGCTGGGTTCCATTTGGTCTGGCTCCATGAAACTTGTAGTGAATTACTCGGCTAATAACAGTGTCCTTATGCTGAACCTCCTTAATTTTCTGTGGGCTGAATAACTTCACGTTTAGATCCTCCGGTGTAATTTCAGGTGTTGTCGCATCACCAATCACGCTGTTATCCGTGGGGTTGAGCCCTTGGACTGTTCCCTGACCGCTTGAATAGTAGCCCCAAAAACGTCCTGAGATACTTCCTCGGTGCAGGTTCTCATGTGACTGTCCACGTCTAATGGCATCCTTTGACAAGACATTTGCATCAACATTCATTTTGCCAGGCCGATATTTAATGGTGAAGTTGTAGTCTGGTAATTCTTCCACCCATCTGTGGCCAGTAGCATCCAGTTTGGTTGACGACATAATGTACGTCAGCAGGTTGTTGTCAGTGAATACAACGAACGTTGGGGCATAGAAGAGGTAGTCCTTGAATTTGTCAGTGATTGCCCATTTCAGAGCGAGGAACTCTAGTTTCCCAGAGTGATAGTTGATAGTGATAGTTCCGCTCTGCTGGCGTGAGTGTTCTAGAGCCATATCTGACAACTCTCAGTTTGCCTCCCTGTTCCTGATACAAAACTACACCAAGGCCTTCGGATGAAGCGTCTGTATGTAGCACAAATGGCTGCTCGAAATCAGGGTAGACCAGTACTCCTGGTTGCATTAGTAGGTCAATGAGGAGATTTAATCGTTCCCGGTGTTCTTCAGTCCAGTTTATTTTTTGTTTTGATGACAGTTGTCCTCCTAAAGGTGTCTTTCTCCTAGTTTTGGTGGCCTGTGTACTTGTGTCTACAGCTGAAGACAACAGAGCATACAGTGGTTTCGCTAATCTGGAGAAATCCTTTTTGTACTGCTGGTAATAACTGATGAAGCTGAGGAGTTTGCGTAGGGCACCCACAGTCCTTGGCTTAGTTTCTTTGAGCGCCTTCACGGATGCTACATCGGTTGGATCCATTGTATAACCATCCGCTGTGACCACCTTTCCTAAATAACGAACTCTCAGCTTGAACAGATTACATTTCTTCGCTTTCAGTTTGATACCATGTTCCTACATACGTTTCAGCACCTGTCGCACGTCTTCTACATGTTCCATAAACGTCTTGCTGTAAACCAGGATATTGTCAAGATAGGGAATACATATCTCGTCCCGCAAGCCCTCCAAGCAGTTCTCCATATACCTCTGGTAAGTGGCTGGGGCATTTTTCAAAACAAATGGTATGCGGTTCCATTGGTACAACCCCCAGGGTGTGATGAATGCTGTTAAATGGTGGTGTTTGTCCGCTACGAATCCCTGATGATAGGCTTTCCCTTGGTCAAGGACTGAGAAATAAGTGTTACCACTAAGGCTATTGAGGATATCTTGAATGCGGGGGATGGGTTATCGATCATCCAGGGTTTTACTGTTCAGCTGATGATAGTAGACAAATAGTCTTAGGCTACCATCTTTCTTTCTTATGCAAACCACTGGTGACGAATATCGTGATTTCCATTTGCTTATCCAACCATGAGAGATCATGTCCTGCAGGTGCGTCTTCACCTCTCCATACAGGGGCTTTGGGATGGAGTTGTACGTCTTCTGCACTGGTTTGTCGTCCTTGAGGTCAATCTCCAACTCTAATTCCCTAGCACAGCCAGTATCATTGTCATCTACCGCAAAGGAGCTGCTCTCCTCTTTTAACATTGCTGTCACTATGCTCAGCTGCTCACACGACAAGTGGTTCAGGTCAACTGGTGGGACCCACTGCCCTTGCTCTTGTTCATGCTTCCCAGGCTCCCGGTTTCCACCAGTATCTTCCCCATCTGTAACGCTTTTAGCTGACTCTTCCTCCTTATGTTTGACCGGTAGTGGGGTAACAGACTGCATTAACTTTATCGTGCCCAGTTCGGTACGTTTATGTAAAGTTATTCCCCTCTGTGTTTGGTTATGTACTGGGACAAATATTCTACTTGATGACCTGGCTTGAATTCTGCTAAGGCACTCCCTCACTTCTAGCCCCTCAGGCCAAGTTTCTTCTTCTTTTGGTTCAAACACAACTGGTAAATCCTCCTCTAATGGTCCAAAATGCACTGGGCAATTAATCCTCACAGTCTCTCCTGGGGCCAAATATATGTCCTGCCTTCCAACCCTAATCACTCCCGTGCCAGCCTCTTGTTCCTTAGTCTGGAAGAAGTTAACGAGTGCTTGCGCCCTGTTTCCTAGTACTGACGGAAACGAATCACTCACTACTCGCGTAAGCACATTTGGGGTATCAGAATTGTCTTTTCTCTTTATCACCTCTTCAATGACATTGAACCCGATGATGGGATACTCTTGGTTATCCTGACTGCCTACGAGTATAGGAACTTTCAATGGTTCTGACTGTTCAACATCCCCAGCCAGCTGAAAGTCCACCTCAACCCAACCATCATATGAGATTTCTGTACGATTCGCAGCCTGAAGGTTCAGTTCCTCCCCCTCCAGTAATTCACTAACGTCTCTTTCTAGTTCACCGAGTAGGCGGATCTCTTTCCAGCGCTTTGACATAACACGGACCTGAGCACCAGTATCCCACAGGGCATCCACCTTTTATCCTTGTAGAACACAGCTTACCATACACCTTCTTCCCACCAACTTTGTTAGTTTTGTATGCTGTCGTGGAGTTAGATGGAAGGGGAATGACGTTTTCATTTGGTCGACACTTTCCCTAGACTGTCTAGATTCCACATCTCTAATTGCTTGGCAAAGTTTCTTATGTTCCCCCCAATACATTGTTTGACACACGTTTGAACAATAATGGCTGGCATGGCACTGTAAACACCGTAAGTATTGATTAGCCCATTCTTCCCACTTCCCACAGTTCACACATTGTTGGGACTGTCCCTGCGTCTCCTGGGCTGCTCCCTGTCCTGCGGGAGCGACCCCCGGCCGTTTTCCTGGAGGTTTTCTGACCTTTGAACCCATTGCTGGGGGCACTGATAGCTGAAGTGTCCATGCTCTCCACACTTGTGAGCGACTTGTTGCACAACGCCCTGTCTTGTGGGCTGTTCACGCCAAGTGCCAAGTTTTTGCCACCGTTCCATTTCATTGCTAACTGGCACATTCAACTTCTCAAACAGTTCTTCATCCGTCACTTTGGTATTTTGTAGGTAAGGTTTTACTTCCAATTTAATACTGTCACTCCGTAAACCAGTTAGCAATGAATGTAGGAACATGCACTGGACAAGCTTAGGGTCATATTTGAAATTAGAACCATCTTCTTGTGAGCTGAAGAGTACTTTATGCTTAAGATCGAGGAGGCGGACAAAAAATTCCTGTGGGGTTTCACCACCCTCTTGCGCCCCTGAGCTGAGAAGTTGGTACATTTCAGTCGCACCTTTCTCTTGGTAATGTGACCAGAGAATTTTGTGTAGCATGGCTTACCTTCAAGGTAGCTTCGCAATCGCAGCCCGGGATTAATCGCCCGAATAACCGCTTCCGTTACTTCCTTCTCCTGACAGCCACGATTCAGCCCAGCATTAATTTGGTGGGCCAGGCTGGTAAAGCTGAGTCGATCCTTATGACACGAATCTCCAGTCTGGCCTGATATTTTAAACTCTTTCTTGAATGATGGGATTGTTGTCGATCCTTTCAATGTGCTAACGCTTGCCTCGTGGAAACCTGGTTTCTGTTCTGTCTCTTTTTCACTCTTGATCTCTGCCGGTGGTTCCTTTTTGACCGCAATCGCATCCTTAAGTTTCTGTAGTTTTTCGACATTCAGTTTTTCAGCATCCAGATATTTTGTGATCCATTGAATCAGGTCAAGGCGGCCCGTCTCCTCCTTCAACTCTATTTGTAGTTCTGCACATAGCTCTCGAAGGCTCACTTCGTCCAAGGTGCAAATGGTGGCCCTTAGCTCAATCTGCGTTTCTTCCAGTTCCTCCGCCATTTTCTGTCACGTCGTGGTCACCAAATGTTACATTTCACAAAAAAGTCCGTTTTTATCTACTTTAATTCAAGCAAACTAATCCAAAACATCAACACATTTTCTCTTTCTCTCTTCACTCGCGCGATTCTCTCATCCCATAATAGTCTGTATCGGGCTTGGCCCAGTCTCTTGCGTCCTACTCGTTACATTGGCAAGGTTCCAAACTGAAATATTTTTCTTGTAATTCGAAAAAAGGTGAACGTAATCACGAGCCCTTCGTCTGTGAATCATGTAAGCAGCCCAAAAAAAATACCCGTGAATCCCGATAATTTCTGTACGAACATGAAAATATATAGATTCTTTATTATCCTTGATATATCGCAGCTACAGTCGTATTGTATGTCGTTGTGAGTATGAAATCTGCTTTTATTTTCCGTTGCGTGACAGTCTCCCAACACAAGCTCCATTATAAGACCATATTCGAGATATTCGAGACATAGAAAAGAAGGTAACCTGTTCATAAACATGTATAAAGAAGATTTGAAAAAATATTCAGTTAAAGCAAAGACAATTTTTTCATTTATCGAAGGTTTTCTCTGCTTTGTGAGATTTATGTTCTCTGGGGTCATAAGTAGTATTAGTCGTGGACCAAGGATCCTTATGCGAAAATTGTTGATATTTTTCAAGAGTTGATAAAACAAAAGTTTAAAACTCTGCAGAAAATTCGTTCCCAACTGCAGAAATTAGTTTATCTATAAATCTGTTCCGCAAAAAGTCATGTGTTCCCGTTGCCTTTTTACACAAGCCAAGTAAACATGACCATGTAAGTTATTGAGCCGCAAAAGTAGAGACTTTCTAGAAAGAGAAGTTAACACATGTCCTGTCAACAAACTTGAATTCCGCACATTCACCGATAGTAGGAAAGCCGAAATTTCGTCATGTGAAAGAAGAATAATAAATAAATCATCCGACACATTTGTTTTTTGGTCGTATTTTACTTAACGATGAAATATGACATCATGTTCGGAAAAGTCGCGGACCAAAGACTTTGCGGACCAGGGGGGGCGGCGGGTCTAATTTGCAGGTCGCAGGTTGCGAGTTGCAGGTCATTGTTTCACAAATACAGAAAGTATCCTAAACATTCTTAAAAGCTAACCTTAGGCCTAATTAGGCCTAAACAAAAGTTTTTAGGCATAAGGTTAGCTTTTATGAATGTTTAGGATACTTTCTGTATTGGTGAAACAATGACCTGCGACCTGCAAATTAGACCCGCCGGACCAGGGGCCACATACTGTATAGCTGTTCAGCATGCTTGGTTTTGAAAACAACCCAAACAAGATGTTAATGACCAGATAAATTCATTCAAGCAACTTTTTGATTAACAAATTAGTTTTGGCAGTTTTTCATTCGGTATTCATGTTGTGACAATGGATATTTTAAGCGTTATTGCAATTTCGTATGAGATATATTTCAGTTATCGTTGCCTTCAATTACCTTTATTTGCCGTAAGTAAAATAAATAGCCAACTTAAGTTTTGTTAACCTTAAAATTACGTTTAGGACTAATCCTATAAAGGGTTATTTTCTTTTATTTGTCAATCTCTTTCTGTTAGACATGGTTGCTGTTCGTGTTCTTTCAACGGCTGTTAAAAGAACAGATGCCAAAAATTTTATTCTTGCTCTTGTTAAAGCAAGGATGGATGTTACTCATAATATAAGTTGGTTTCCGAAAGAAGCTTGGACTTTTACTATATTTGGATCAAAAGATAGCCTAAATTTCATCTGAGGAAAATCTTTTGTGACATGGGTGGGTGTTGACATCTGATGATTGGCACCTGTCAATCTGAATAATTCGAAACTGCTTTTCTAAACTACTCAAGGACCAGTCTTTCTTCAGGGGAAATGATAATAAAATTGTATGTATTCTGTGGTCAGGAGGTATTTCTGCCTTTATGCTAATTTTGGTTAAATTTTTGGGATTTTGGCCCCAAAACAAAGGGGGGTGGTCTAAATACCTTGAGAAAGATCCCAAAGCAAGCCCACTCTGTCTTCCAGGATTTTCTGGTGTATCCTTCATTTTCATTGACATCAGTGTGATGGCTTGTATCACACCTGCCTGGTCAGTCCTATGAAGTCAGTCTTAAACTGAATTTAATGTCTGGAACTTGTCTTTTTATATAGAAGACCCAATTTTATTGGAAGCAAAACACAAACATTGGTGGTCTAGGCTCTAGTTTGTCTTTTCAGATGCTGCAGGTCGTGCGGAAAACTGGGCTCCTGGGAAAAGGAAAGACTTTTCCTGCAGTGACAGAACAGTAAGATAATATTTTTACACTGTAATCTCTGATTGGTTAGTTTTGCTGCTCTAATGAAGTAGTCATGCACAACAGGGATTAAGGTGTTGTCTTTCAGCAAAACACAAGCCATTACAGGTAAGTTGATGTAACATATCTCAAACCTTCTAGGGAAACAAAAGAGATTCATATTAATCGCAGCAAAAATACAAA
>NC_090892.1:31604977-31627477 GCF_036669925.1 Montipora capricornis
TCTCTCGAGGAACATACGGACAAAATCAAGTCCAAATCCAGAAGACTTAGGAACATTCATAGAAGGCAAAGACGAAGTTGACGAGCTAGAGGAAGCCAGCGGGCAATTGTGAAGCGGATTTGATACTCCTTTATGATAAAGAAATCTCTTCCCTAAACACTGAAGCACTAAAGGCAGAGCTGAATAGACGAGGACTCAAGAAGAGTGGAAATAAGCATACATTGATCAAAAGTCTTTGGGTGTCAAACATACCTGAATATATCTCCAAAGCGATCGAAAACGACAGTAAAAGAGATATCAGTCAATGCATAGTTACTTGTCCAAGATCATGACGTAATTTCTTTTATTGAAGCCAAAGTAAGGGAGGTATGCTGCTATGAAATCGAAAAAATCAAAGCTGAAGCCAGAGTGATTCTTATGCACGAGATGGAATCTTGGTACACTAGTATGAAAGATGAAGCAAATAACCTAAGCAATGAAAACAAAAGCCTGATGACAGCAATTAGGCCCCAAAACAATTAGCTGCGGACCGCATTGAAAGAGAGATGAAAGTTGTTCCGGAAGTGTAAATGCTGTCAAGCTAAACAAGACAAAGTGATCATAGAACAAAAGGCAGAGAAAAGAAGAGCACACAAGAGCAGAAGCAAATGTCAAATATGCAAATAGAACAACCACAAGCTAAGCAACTTACAACTCTTCTGATTGGTGATTCCATGATCCAAAATATTCAAGGATGGAAACTACATGTAGGGAAAGCTGTCGGCCACAGAGTTGTCGTAAAGTCGTTCTCGGGAGCGAATACCAGAGCCATGAGTGACTACTTAAAACCTAATCTAGAGTACAACCCAAATCAAGTTATTCTACACCTGGGGACAAATGACCTTAAAACAAAAGAGCCACAACAAGTTGCCGATGCAATTGTGGATCTCGCTAGACAGGTTGAAAGATCATGCAATACTAGGGTTGTAATTTCAGAGCCTGTCTGTGGAAAGGACAAGTTAAAAGAGCAAGTGAAAGCAGTAAACAAGTGCTTAAAGAGGTACTGTCAGCAGAATGAATGGGAGCTAATTCAACGTAACGTATCTGAAAAGGGACTCAATATGGGAGGACCTTACTTTAACCCAAAAGGTAACCAACCGTCTTTTAAACAAGTCCACTTTATTAGTCCATTGAAATAATTTGCAATTTGTGAATGCTGTGTCTCTGGAATCTCTTAATGGCAATGCTGAAGAATCATCCATTTCTAGACCAGTCTTAAATGAATCTATTACAGATTTGCCACCTGATCGCAGTTTTAGAAAAGCCTCTCTTATTATCGATGGCCTATCCACTCACTTAGATAGGCTTATAGTTTATCTTTGTACTAATGACACCCTGGCTATTAATGAATCTAAGCGCGATGAGTCAATTTTGGATGGTGAAGTTAATATTTGTGGCTATGACATTGTCCAAAGAGAGGTGGGGGAGGTGTAAGTTTCTTTGTTAAGACGATCTTGAAAATCTTTGCCTAGAAATTAAAAAACCTTGATTCAAGCCATTTTTTGTTGTCACATGGTATAGGCCACCAGACACATTGATTGGCACTTGAAATTTTGTTAAGGAAACTTGCAAGAATAGTTATATGCATATTTGACAGAAAACGATGTTATATGTAAATATCAGTCTGGTTTTCTCACAATTCATTGGTTTGTCACTTCTCTACTTGAGGCTACAGACTCGTGGGCGTATATAACGTTGACCGAGGAAAAGTCCATGCAGTCGTCTTCCTGGACTTAAAGGGGCACTGTTGTGGACGCACATGCGCCAGGTTTTTTAATCAAAACTTGAAAAATTCAGTCTGAACTTTTCCAGTTTGGTGAGGTGCAGACAATGTGGAGGCCACTGTCGCACTGTCAACTGTAACAACACCAGTTTAAATATATACTTACTATATATATACTCAAATGAAGCTATGATCTTCGCAGTTATGAACGCAATTTTTGCGATTGCGTAGAGAAGCCTGAAAAGTTCAGGACTTCAACGGGGTTTGAACCCGTGACCTCGCGATTCCGGTGCGACGCTCTAACCAACTGAGCTATGAAGCCACTGACGTTGGGAGCTGGTCATATATATACTCTATATACTTACGAAAATCGGCATGGTGGCATATTTTAAGCTGCTCTTTTTATTTGTGGAAAAATAATTTCATTAATTCAGCAGAATCATCGTGTTTATGCAAAATAACTAAGGAGGTGTTGTGGAAGGTAAGTAGACAAACATGTTTCTGTTCAGAAAATAATTTACCCACCTTCACCACCTCTGCCCAGCTCAAACTGCAATTTTGTCCTATTTGAAGCAATGTCTTACCTTATTTTCACTCTTTCGACACTTACGTTTCACTGTGGGCTGTGTTCGTGTGTTTCAACGAGCATCTGTGCTCCAACAACTCTTGGGCACCGTCTCAGTCCTGAGACGCATTCCATGATGGATCTTGCCAAACTGAAGTATGCGTCCCAGCTTCAGGAAGGTGCAGGCCTTTCTACATGTGTCCAAGTGATTGTCCCTGCTGTTGATGGTTCTTTCAGTTACCATGCCACCAACTCAGCAAGGAGAGCTGGGCAAAGGAACCAAGAGGGCCGAAAGATTTAATGCTAAGTCCTACCTTGAAGCTTTAACATCAGCCTGGGTCACTAGGAGAAAGCGAAAACCTACGAAATGCGGCGATGACTCGGTTCAGACTTTTCACTACAACGGAATTTCTTTCTGCACAACAGATTTTCTCTCTTTTCATGTTTGGCAGGGAAACTGCGACAGCAAGTACAGGTAATGGAGCAAGATGTGCTTGCTGTAGAGGAACAAGTGAATTTCACCTCAGCAAGTGACTCTGTGCTTTCATCCCTGCACCACATCAGCCACCCTATTCAAGTTGTAGATTAGTACAATGTTTCTGCTTTGGTGACATGCAAGGGGCTACTTCAGGTGCTATGTGAGTGGTCGGAGCTGGAAGTACCAGGCCCAGCGCTTCGAAGGAAAGCGCCTTACATAGCCGTCCATCTAGAAGTTGTAGATAGTTGCCCTTGTTCGTTAGAATAAAGGGCCCTGGATATTAGAAAGTTTAATGAGACTGGGACAACCGTGACAGAACAAAATTTTGATCACAGGGATTGTAGCTAGTTCATGCGCATTCAACTAAAACGTGAACATAATATTAGCCATCCAGGACTGATCTTTAAGAAATGTTAAAGGCGCTGCCTTTAAGAAATGTTTAAAGCGTGGCATTGAAGAAATGCACAGAATTACATAGGGTGGTTTTTTGTTATCTAGTTGGTCATATTTTATATAGAGGGCTGCGTTCAGTTGCTACTAATGATCCCTTATTTGGTGTGCCATTGTTAAGGTAAAGAAATAGAATAAAATGGCTGAAATCAGTTTGCCTTTATGTGTTAGTGGGTAGATGTGAAATCTTAAGTTTTTTGAAACTCAAGTGCAAAGCCATTGTATTCTTTTGACGCGTTTTCGACTATGCCGTTGTCGTAGTCGTTCCTTGAACGCCCTATTATTAGCAAAAATACCGCTATTTTTTTTTTTTAAAGGTCATAACTGGTAGAAAGAAGCAGTTTACAACGAGTGTAACGTCGTTTGGAAATCGCCGCACCGATCAGCATAGAGTTAACAGACAATACCTCATCACCTACTTTAACCGTGCCAAAAGTTGAAGGTTATCACTCTCCAGCAATCTTATTATGGTACAGTAATCTTTGGGCGTTCAAAATAGCGAAAACAGTATTTTCGTCGGCAGAATTTTGGTTCTTGACGAGGCCGTGGTTCGAAGAAGGCAAGTTCCGTGTTAATTTCAAGAATGGTCGCAATGCAAAAATTGACTTCACATGTCTCAGGCCGCGGAAAAAATTTTAACACAACATAGCAAAAAGAATGTACTTCAACGCAATATTAGTTTCAACATCAAATTACGTGTACCACTGGGCTTTTCGGGGATTTGCAATTTAGATAAATTGACTCATTCGCTCTACCGTTTGTACTAGGGTATTTCTAACAGCCAAAAACAGATATTTTACTAGCAGCTTTTCCAAAATAAATTTATGCTTTGGAAAGACCAAGAAAATGTATTACGATGCCCAAATTGCATTGATAGCTGTGATTGCGTTTATGTACACGAGCGATAACAAAATGCACCATTTTACTCTATTTCCGGAAGTGACATGGCGCTAAAATGGCGTTTTTGGAACTTCCATCGACTTCAGAAAAAAATAGGCGCTTCGAGAAGTAACTCGAAAGTAACTCACTATAGTTGTTATTTAGGCAAAATATAAAGGAATTCGAAATTTGATGAGTGACCACTGATTCTCGATATTTACAGAAATGGGCTCGTAATAAACGATTAATTAAATGAAACAGGGCTACAAAACAAAATACAACAGAATAACACTAGGTATAGAGAACGAACAGAAAGGTAAGCAAATGTAACAAACTTACAATAAGAAGTGCGATCTTTCTTAAAGCTAGGAATACAGCACAAAGCATGAGAATATCAACATGGCTGAACCAAGACGGTCAGGATCCTGATGAGCGTTTGGTACGTTCTTCATGTATCCCTTCAGTTGCCTCATCAGCGAACTGTGAAATTCTCACTTCTTTACCATTTGGTAGGTATATGGTGGATATATAAATGGAATATATGGATATAAAGAAACTACCAGGAATTTTTTTCTTTTTGTAGGCGTATTCGCAAATGAGTTTACTTTTTACAGTTGTTTGGCTTACCAAAATCAACATCTCTGACTACGTTCAACTTGCGAATTGATCTAATAAAACCTTTCAGGCACCCTACATTGCTCCCCAGTAGGATATAGAGAGCTTCATGACATTTGATTTGGAGCGTGGAATATCGAGAAGATAGCTATTTCTTAAATTCTACGAGGAAGACGATTTTGCGATGTGTGTTAGCATGCAGGGTGGTCATTCATTATGGTACACTTTGTATATCAGCTAAACACCTAATGGAAGGAAAAAGGGGCTTTGACGAATGGGGAAATGTATGCACTTCTTGACCAAAATATTGAGCTGGTCACACTTTAACTGTAATTTGATAGCAGCACTATTGTTTTCCACCCAATCCGATAATCTTTCCTTTACATGAGTTTACGACTTTATTGCAAAATGCTCGATTTGTTTATAAATCATAGCATACGCTAACAAATTAGAAAACACTTGAAAAAAAGTTAGCAACCATGGTTCTAAACGTTAATCTTAATTTCGAATCACTAAGCACTATTCTAAAGATGTTTTCTAACGACACGGGTTTATTTTGAATGCAGTTCAAGGTTTTCTTAATTTAGATTTTGAGAATCACTTGAGACCGTTGAAACAGGAATATTTAGTTGGTTTTATAACATATTTTAAAATGGGTTCACAACAGTGAGGAAACAACATTCCTTTCAAACGCAATATTAAAGGGAAAGACGCTCGAATTTCAACGCCTGTTCTTCGACCATCTAATCTTTTAAAATTAGAAATGGGAGTTACTCCCTCAATTTGAGTTTCAACGCCTGTTCTTCGACCATCGAATCTTTTAAAATTAGAAATGGGAGTTACTCCCTCAATTTGAGTTACTTCACCAAAGTGAGACCAAACTTGAACTGATTAGATCTTACTCAGTGTTACTCATTGAGTCACGGACCGAGTGAGTTACGGCCACAATTTGAGTTACTCAGGGTTGCTCAGAGTTACTCTCTCTCAATTTGAGTTACTCCGGTATTTGGAGTTGCTTGGAGCTCTGTGTTGCACCCTTTCTCATTTTGAGCGACCTATTTTGATTAAAACTCACTTTGAATAAAACTCATTTTGAGCATCTCATTTGAGTAACTCATGATGAGGACATGGACTAGGGTGAGTTCGGGTCACTCCCATTCAGGAAGTTACTCTGAGCAACTCAGCTCTTTTCTTTCTTTTTGTTCGACTGGAGTAGGGATTGGTTATGGCTCAGACATCCTGTTGAACGGGAACCATAGACCGACTCAGACTGACGACGCATTTGGCATCACTGAGTAACCAGTATTACGTGGTAAAATTTCTCCTTCTATTTGGAGACCGCCTAAAATGGTTGGCCATTATCTCCTCTTGGAAGGCCCCACATATGAATGAATTAGGTATGAATTATTATGAATTATATATAGTTTGTGAATGTATGTTCTGTTTACCTTTCTGTATTTATTTTTCTATTCGTGACTCAAACTATCGCTTCACTATACAAGGTGCTAGCATTCATGCATATCTTTACCGCTTTAATAATCCCACCAATAGTATTTATCGGTATTGCATTACAATCGGCACATTTGCTGAAGATTTTGTGATCTGCTCGTTAAACCGTGAGAGCGCTATCAAACACCATGAAAAGGCGTGAGATCTTTCAGTGGCTCAAACTAAAAAAACTTTGCAATCTATTTTCTTCAAGACGTCCACTGTATGCAAGAGAAAGAAAACTGGTGGACTTCAGAATGGGGCTGCTCAGCTATTGTTAGCAGCTTTTCAAGTGCAAGTGCCGGAACATGCATTCTTTTTAATAACAATTTTAAATTCCAAATTCTTAATCAATTTTCCGATCCAGAGGGAAGATTCGTTATAGCAGACGTCAAAACAGAGGGAAAAATCTTTACTTTAGCAAATGTCTATGCGCCAAATGACAACAAACCCACCTTCTTTAAGAATGTACTAAATCAGCTTATCTCTTTCGACTGCGGTGAGATAGGATTACAACTTAGTTCTGGAGGTCGAAAAAGACAAAATAGGAGAAAACCCGACAACTCATAAAAATTCGTTAAAAGAAGTCATGTACATCGCCAATTTATTAGATCTAGTAGATATTTTCAATCCAGGTGCTGAAAGATTCACCTGGAGGAGGGGAAAACCTGATATACACTGCTGCCTAGATTTCTTTTTGACTAGCTCCAGCCTAAGTACAACAATTACAAAAACAGACATTTTACCTGGCTTCATAACTGATCATTCCCTAATAATATTGCACCTTACAAACAATACAAACCCCAGGGGTCCAGGTTTCTGGAAACTAAATACCTCCTTTTTGTTAGAAAGTGAATATGTAAGTCTGATCAAGGAAACAATTAATGAAGTAGCGAACGACTACAAAGATGATAACGAAGTTGACTCTGTTCTCCTTTGGGACACCATGAAATTGCAAATTCGATCAAGCTCGCCTCATTATGCAAAGGAAAAGAAAGCAAAAATGAAATCTCAGGAATCAAGTCTGGAGGCCGATATTGTAGTTCTTCAAAAGAAACAGACATATTAAATAAATTAGATCTTTTGAATTCTCCAAAAAGAAGAGATTTCCAAACTTATAACGAAGGGGAGAAAAATACAAAGTATTTTCTAAATTTGGAAAAAGGCACTTCAAGAAAAAAACCATTAAAAGCCTTCAGCTGGTCGATAATAGTATCATTAAGACAGACAGTGAAATATTGAAAGAGGCGGAACCCGTCTACCGACAACTCTATTCTTCCTGTAGTCCACAAGTTGATTATACGTACGCGAACATCTTTCCAGAAGGAAACGTGATGCAAGATGAACAGGGACAAAATGAATGTGAAGGTGGAATGGAATGAAATAAAAGCCCTGGAAGCGACGGCCTCCCAGCCGAATTCTACAAGGTTTTCTGCAATGAAATGCATCACAACTTATTAAACGCCTTAAATTGTGCATATGCAAAAGGACTTCTATCAGAAGCTGCATTCAAAACAACAGCTGGGCCTCCGAGTTCTTCACATTAAGTCGCGGCGTAAGACAGGGCTGTCCCCTTTCCCCATATTTGTTCATTCTATGCGCAGAAATTTTAGGAAGCACAGTAAGAAACGATAAAGAGGTTTATGAAATCATGATCTTGGATATGCCGATGATACGACAATGATCTTAGCTGACTCACAATCCTCATTTTCAAGAACTCTATACTTGTTTGACGCATTCGGCTCTATGTCCGGCTTGAAGGTCAATTACGATAAAACGGAATATCTCTGGATCGGCTCATTCAAAAACTCAAACAGCATATTATCTTCTAACAAACAGATAACATGGGCTAAAGGAAAAGTCTACGCCTTGGGAGTCTGGTCTTCGACCTTAGAAGAAAACGGTTTTTACATTAACTTTTCCGAAAACATCGAGAGAATAAAAAACATCCTAAACAGCTGGTCTGCTAGAAGATTAAATCTTCTAGGTAAAATCACGATCATAAAATCTCTATCAGTATCTCATATTGTACATGTTCTATCCTCTCTCCCAACTCATCAGGGTGCAGTTAAAGAAATCAATACCCTGTTGTATGATTTCCTCTGGAATAGTATAGGGGACAAAATCAAAAGGACAGAAATGATCAATGATTACGATAAAGGAGGACTCAAGATGATAGACATCCAAAGTTTTAATAAGTGTATGAAAATGAAGTAGATACAAGGTTACTGAAATAACGTCAATCATAGCAAATGGAAGCTTTTCTTAGACTTCCACCTCCAGAAGTACGGAGGGAAAGTAGTATTTTTAAGTAACTTTAACCCGCAGGATGTTCCTCAGCTTAATTTAAGAGATCCCTTCTTGAGAGAAATTTTACAACACTGGACTACTTTGAACTAGTCAGAGAAAAACCTTGATTTTAACTCCATGGGTATATGGCACAATTCCCTGATTAGAATAGAAAACCGACCGTTCTTCTATACATCTTAGCTTAAGGCAGGGGTAAAAGAGGTGAGAGATCTACTTAATCAAAACAAGTATAATGCTTATGTTGCCAAGTAAAATATCACAACCAACTATCTTGAGTATTTTAAAGTAATAGCAGCCTTAAAGCAATTCAAGGAAGTATGCCTACCTGCCTTAGAGAATCCATCTACAAATGGCACAGCGAGCCTTCTGTCGCATTCAAATATTAACAAAGAATCTTACAAACGCCTTGTGCAAAACAAAGGCTCTCTGAGAAGGACATAGTAGGAAATTCGACTATTAATTGGCGAAACGCTTACTATCTGCCATTGCTTTGTACAAGAGAAACAAAGCTCAGGGTATTCCAGTTTATAGTTCTGCAGAGACGAATAGCGACAAATGATTTTCTTTGCAAGATAGGCATAAAACAATTGGACTCTTGTTCTTTCTGCGTGGAAACTACTGAAACTCTGGTCCACTTGTTTTGGAACTGCAAACATACCCAAGCCTTTTGGTTTGGATTTTGAATGGATGTCCCAAAAAATTGTAAATCTTAAGGACTCGGTGTTTTCTCCCTTTTTGTGCCTAGGTTTAGTTGAAAATGTATCGAATGTACTTCTATGCCACCTGCTCCTTATTGCTAGACACTGCATACATACCTGTAAATTAAAGAACTCCATACCTAAGCTGCAAGTATATTTACAACTTCTGTTAACCTCCATGAAAATTGAAAAGAAAATAGCTCTAGAAAACAGCACCCTTAACTCTTTCGAAGGGAAGTGGAAACCATTGAAGGACGCCCTCCAGTATTAAAATAATCAACAATGATATAAAAATTAAATCTCAAGAAGTAAGCGGTAGGGAATGTTGCTATTTTAGGTATTAGTATAAGCATATAGCAAGTTGTTGTAGTATTTATAGCGTAACCTTATCCTTGTAATGTAAGTAACGCATGGTAAATAGTGTAAGTAGTCGTCTAAAATATTTTATTGTTTTGTACTTGTAAGTGGAGTATCGTACCGTTTTGTAAGTAGATGAAGTGTATTGAAAGTAATTATGTGTGAAAAAAAAGGCCCCACATTCGGGAAAAAAATTGCAGACAGTTCCTGTTGAGCTGATGGTCTTTAAGCAGCCATTGCTCGGCCCCACTCTGTCTGAATGTAATGCTAGTTTATTTAACAATATCTTAAGGACATTCATTTTTAATAGTTTGTGATGTAGATTAATATTTTGGCTACATGTTATCGTTTCAATTCAAAATGTTATCATTTCTCTTGGGTAATTACCAGTAGGTTGGGATGTGCATCATTAGTTTTTTGGGTTGGGTGTTACTTGATGTTCTATTATTTTTTCGTCAGCCTTTGGTTGTAAACCGACTTATTAAAGTCAATAAATAAATATGCTTTTGTTGTCATTCCTGGTCGTGCAACTGTCAAGGAAAATCATATTTTACCTTCTGCAAAATTAGAAGTAAATAACGTGCTTTCCTTAGAAAAACGTTTCTTAGAACACTGAAAAGAACATTTGTAAGAGTGTAATTTGTTTTCTGGGGCACGTCTCAGGCCATCTACAGGCTTGCACATATGGTGTGCACAAATGGTAGCCTTGCCGCGTAATTACACAATCAAATCCTGTACTTTACAACACTTTCTGAAACACTGATTGGTTGTTCAAGAACTCCAACGGCAAATTTCCTTTAACTGTACACCCTTGTAAGCCAACATTGTTCTTTTTTTGTTATTTTGAAGGTCATTGTGTTGGTAGGTTACCCTGCATGTAAGTATCACCAGTGGTCTTAACATATTAGGTATTAAAAAGCAAGATTTTTGTGGTAACATTTCGTCTTTTCTCACTGATGGCTTAATTTCAGTCCTGAGATACACAGTTAAAAATAGAAGAATATTGCATAGACAAAATGTCTTAATACGAATACCTACACCAGGCATAGATGGCTAGTCATGTAATGTCTCCATGAAAAGTAATTTCTCCTCAGAGAACTTACAAAAACGTTTGGTTTTCGCAAATTGTCCTGTTTTCTAGTTTGAGACTTTGAGAATGCGGTTGAAAGAAGTCTTTTATTTTTTTGTGACACACAATTGACAAATCTTTGACTATTTAGAGATTAACTTCACATGAATTTAATGAAGCTTCTGATTGTTGTTGTTATTCTTTTTGTTTTTAACCAGCTGGAAAAACAACCTTTGTGAGAAATCACCTGGCACCACAGGGATATGTTCACGTCAGTAGGGTAATATATATTTCTAATAACGTAATTGACTAAGCAAACTTTTTTTTCTGCTTGCACACTATTTTTGTTGTTGCACTTAAAAAAAAACAACTCAACTTCGAAGTCAACTCCAAATCCAAATCCTTAGGCTTGGTTAAGACCTTGAAGAAAGAAGTACATAATATATAGATTTGGCCAAGCCTAAAAGCGGAGCTCCCTGGTTATTTATTCTTACTGCCTGTGGGGTTAGTGAAAACAAGAAGATCTTTTAGACCTTATAACCACGCTTTCAAATTTATCTGTTTTCTTAGCACTATATTCACAACGTAGTGCACATTCCCAAGCAGTCCTTGTTTCACTGATGACTATAGACACAAAATCACCTGATCAATCTGTAGCACAACAACTACACACCAACTTATTGCACCATTACTTATAGCCGTAGCAAAATCTCCGATTGGACCATCAGTCGTAGCCGTTGTGAAATCTCCGATGACGTAATAGTCTTAATTAATCTGGAACTTTCTTCGGGATATGTATGGGTATGAACGATACGATAATAACAGTTTTAACAAGTTACAGCTTTTTTTTCTTAAAAGTCACGATTAAATTTAATTGTTTTTTTTTTAATGAGTAAAGGGCTAACCAAGTAGTCACACGAGTCACCTAATTCAAGAATTACGTTATCCACGGCTATCTTTAGTACGATGGTTATTTTCCTACCAATGAAAGTTGCAACGTCGACACATTCCATGGATGATGTAATGGATTTTTATGTATTCAATACTCGCTTCGAATCAAGCGCTTCAATAACATAAGAAGGCAATATATTTTGTACCAAATAAAGAGTGGAATATTGATAAAAGTTTAAGTACATTAACGTTTTAACAGCTTTTGGCGAATAACCATCATAAGTTGCGTGATTGGAAGTCCCACTGACTATATGGTCGAGTGAAAGGTTGGGTCTGCTCACCAACAAACTAAAAAAACAAGATCTTTTAGATCTTATAACCACGCTTTGAAAATTTATCTGTTTTCTTACCACTACAGTCGCAACGTAGTGCACATTCCAAAGCAGTCCTTGTTGATTCACGGATGACTATAGACGCAAAATCGCTTGATCAATCTGTAGCACAACATTAACACAAAAAGGCAATATATTTTGCACTGAATAAAGAGTGGAATATTCATAGAATTTTAAGTACATTAACGTTTTAACAGCTTTTGGCGAATAAATATCATAAGTTGCGTGATTGGAAGTCCCACTGACTATATGGCCGAGTGGAAGTTTGGTTCAGCTCAGCGACAAAACGAAATTAAAAAAAACAACATGCAGAGCAAGAACCGCGCTCGGCCCATGGCTGCACGGTTAACAAGAAGGTCTTTTAGATCTTATAAGCGAGCTTTGAAAATTTATCTATTTTCTTACCACTATAGTCGCAATGTAGTGCACATTCCAAAGCAATCCATGATGATTCACTGATGACTGTAGGCACAACTACGGCTACACACAAGTGAAATCTTCGATTACACCATCAGTCGTAGCCGTTGTGAAATCTCCGATGAGGTAATGGTGTTAATTAATCTGGAACTTTCTTCGGGATATGTATGGGTATGAACGATACGATAATAACCCTTTTAACAACTTACAGCTTTCTTTCTTAAAAGACATAAAATTTTAAGTACACTAATGTTTTAACAGCTTTTGGCGAATAAACGTCATAAGTTGCGTGATTGGAAGTCCCACTGACTATATGGCCGAGTGGAAGTTTGGGTCAGCTCACCGACAAAACGAAAAAAATAAATAAACAACGTGCAAAGCAAGAACCGTGCTTGGCCCATGGCCGTGCGGTTAATAAAAGGTTTCGAATTGATGTTTGATGTTTCCGGTTGCTACTTTGATAATTAAATCATTTTCTTTGCTTTCTTCTATAGAAAAATCCATTGCCTAACTAGTGAATTCCACGGTAAAATTTACGCTAAAAACCGACATCGCATGAATCACAAAGCGATGAGTACGATATTGGTTTACTTTGGAATTCACCAGTTTGGCAATGAATTTTTCTTCCACCGCATGAGTTTTAAAAGAAAACAATCACACCCTCAGCGAGCGAATGGTAAAGGAAAAAAGCTATTTCAGAGTCAGCTGTCAATAGCCAGCGAATAGGAATCACGCTAAAATTAGAAGCCATAAAAAAACTTCGTCATTTCAAGGTCAAAGAGTTTTACTGATGTACTTTATTCCACTTTATCTCTGAAAACGAGATCATTCACATTTTGATGTATTTCATTGAAACACGCCAGGTTGGCTTGGAACAAGAATCGGCAAAATGCAACCAAGAAAAGACGAACTTCAAACAAGATCCGTTCCAACACTTAAACAACGTTTAGGTGCTTTAAACAAACTTCTGAAAACACAAGTTAGTGAAATTTCCCCCTAATTTTACTTCTCTTTCGCTCTCCTTTCGTTTCTGTTCTAGTCATAGGTGCTCCAGGCATCATGTAACCTTATCAGAGCTTCTAAAGATATGCCAAAAATTTTGCAATACAGAGAAAAAACAGCTCTAAGCAAATTAAAAATAAACACTTAGCTTTAAGTTTATATCAATGCGATGCTTGACTTGAAAAACTGCGTAGCCGCCAGTGTGGACCACAGCTATCAAGATATGTCAAATTGGATTGAAACCAACGAAAAATGCAGAAAGAAAACATTTTCCAAACCGTTTTCTATTTGAACACGAAAAGCATTGACAGTGTAAGAACTATAGTTGATGTAGTATGACCGTGTAGCCGCGTCGAGCCACAGAAAGCGCGCAAAAAATTAAGCCTCGTTTATGTTTTGGTGAGTTAACTGAATAGAGGGTAATGTGAAGTGGTAGATTTCTATCCCATATGAACCATGTGAGCGTTAGCCCTACTGATGGAAATGGGCCCAAACAAGGACAGAGAAAAACTCTGACCAGGGTGGGTGAGTTAACCTGAGGGTTTGGTGAGTTAACCTGAGTTGAGCCTGCAATGCAGTCGAAATCAGTATCTGGTCAGCGGTACACTTAAAAAAGAAAACAGCTGACCATGGTGAGCTATTAGCTTGAGCCCACGGTATGGTCACATGATACTTGTCAGCGGATACCTTCTTTTGACAGGTATCAATTGATCAAAACATGGATGTCCAACATCAAAGACTAGTACGATACTGGTTAAATTGGCATACATGGAGGGGTGGACGTACGTACGGACGATCGATGACGTCATGGCTATAAAACCAAAATTTCTCGCATCGATGGGTTACCATATTTTCTCAATTATGGTGCTCTGCGCGCGCACGCCGAAGGCACGCGCAGAGCTCCGCTATGACGTTCTTGGTTAGATTAGTTATTAAATTTAGTTAAATTTGGCACTCACATTAGCATTTAATCTGTGGCATCTTTAACAAAACTGTTTAACTAATGTTCAACAACTGAATAATAAAACACCGAACTAAGTTTTCAGTTTTCATGTAGATTGAGACATATCAACTGCACAATGCTGGTCTTGAGATGATGAGCTTGACTGGTTATGTGTCAACTTTCAAGATGTACGCTGTGCGCGATATTGCAGTTTTACCTATTGTCTAAGGCCTATCAGAACAACATCCCCAATGTCTACAACAGCAGGCAAAAACTTTGATTTCAAGGCGGAGACTACTTAAGGATCACGTCTCTTACAACTAAAAGGCATTTTTTAACCCAACTAACCAGGATGGCATAGTTTACAATATTCCGTGTTAATGTGGTAAGGACTACAGCACCAAAACTGTAAGACAACTAAAAGACGTTGTTGACCCAACTAAGCAAGATGCCATAGCTCACCATATTTAATTTTAAGAATCACCTCTCCTACAACTAAAAGGCGTTATTAACCCAACTAAGCAAAGTGACCTTTTTCTCTGCATTGTAACGTATAACATTATAAAATATACATATATAAGAAAACTAATCAAATTAGATAAGTACAAAAGTTTACTTACACCCACTTAAACAAGGAAAAAAAAAGCAAATGTAAATTACATCGTGAGATAAATGACTCGTTTGACAGCGTCAGCCGTCAGCGGTGCAAGATGGCGGTTTATCTTTTTCTCTGATCATCTCTGAAAGTCTCTAAATGGGCAAACCAAAGGCAAAACAGAAGGCTACCTCTTCGCCGAAATCGCCTACTACATCTTCTGACGATGAATTTTGTGAAAACTGGGAGAAGATTGAGGCGAAGATCGAAGCGAAGCTCAACAAGTGGATCGATGAACGTCTTCCCTCCATCATACAATAATTATTGTGTTTTTCATGTTAACAACATATTTAAAACCTTATGAAAAGAGTGTTTATGAATAACCTGTCTTATTTATATGACTGGCTTAGCGTTAACTCTAAGTATCACTTTGTTATTCTGCTCCCTCATAACAATTTTTTTTTTAACAAATCAGCCTGTTGCTACAGTTAAAAGGTGAAATTAGGTGTCATGTTTTACATGTTTTGAGTACAATCTTCAATAGCACAGATAGCACTGTATCTTTTCGAAAGCTTCGTCATTTAGGGCCATATTTGCTAGGCCAAGGGTATTGTAGTCATTTCATGTTTTGAAATTGTCAACATTGAGTTGTTAAGATTCACCAAAGTGTACTTAAGTCTGATTTGTTTGTAACCAGGCTGTCTGATTAATTTTCGACAGAATGTTTATCATTTTATTTATCGTGGATTGCACAGTATTCAGTAATTCATTGACTGATTTTCCCATCGACCCCTTCATATCCCTTTAGTTTTGCACTGAAACTGTTGCAAAGTGATCTCGAGCTTTGTTTTGTAGGACCACTTGGGTACATGGCAGAAATGTGTCTCTGCTTGTCAAGAAGCACTTTTGTTTGGTAAAAGTGTTGTGATCGACAATACCAGTCCAACAAAGGAAGTGAGAAGAAGGTATGTCAGTTACATTCAATGATTGCTCTCAAATGACTGAAAATCAGTATAAACTTCTATCTGTACTCTAAACCAAATCTGAACCAACTCTCCAAATCGACCTTTAGCCACTGACAGAGCAGGAGACTAATGACAAAACAAAACCGTCTTCCCTAAATGCTACGCTCAACAGAAAAATTCTCTAGTTCATTTTGAATTTGCAAGCAAGAGTGGGAAGCACAGGTAACAAAACTTGTGAACGACATTGGTCGCTTCTTTGTAAACAAAATTGATGCCATCCGTTCTGAGATCGATGGGCTTGATCTGGATTCCACCAATGTGCCTAACGATGAGGTAGTTGATGACTCCTGTCCATTCAACACTTTCCATCTTCTGTCGGATCAAAGAAATCTGGCGTGTCAGACTTCAAGAATTTACGACATGTAAGCAACCTACAGTTCATCTCTAAACTTACAGAACGAGTGGTGTTTAATCAACTTCATGGTCATCTTGGTTTATTTCCAAAGCTATAGACAGCTTACCCTAAGAGTTATAGCACTGATACAGCATTACTAAAGGTGCACAAGGATCTATTGATGAATATGAACAATCAGAAAGTTACCCTGTTGGTATTACTTGACCTAAGTGCCACGTTCGATACCGTGGACCACAAGATCTTACTGTCACATCTTCAGTCAAGCTTTGGAATAAGGGGCACGGCTCTGGCCTGGCTCTCCTCGCACTTGTCAGATAGACGTCAACGTATCATCTATGACGGATATCAGTCATAAGATTTCAAGCTACGCTTTGGACTGCAACAAGGATCTTGTCTTGGCCCGTTATTGTTCACTATTTATTCCAGTAAGCTCTTCCATATAATACGCAATAACGTACCAGATGTAGACATCTATGCTGATGATACACAATTGTACCTTGCATTCTCACCCAATAACACTTCTCAATTACAGGCAATTGCATCAATGGAAAAGTGTATCGATGAACTACGGACATGGGCGCCCATTGACAAGTTAAAAATTAATGATGACAAGACAGAATTCATGATTATAGGAACTAAACAACAACTTGCGAAGATAAGCCCACAAAATCTGACTTTTGGTAAAGCTACAGTTAGTACTGTTACTATTGCAAAGAATTTTGGGACATGGTTAGATAACCATCTTACACTGCAGGAAAATATAAGCAAAACTTGCAGAACTGCATACCTTCACATTCACAATTTCAGACATATTCGGAAATAACTGAAACTGAAAAACTCATCCATGCTTTAGGGAAGAATCGACTACTGCAATAGTATTCTGTATGGGTTACCTGAGGTACATGTAAACAAATTACAATGCGTCCTGAACTCTGCTGCGAGGTTGATAACATATACACCACGGACCTATCATATATCTCCAGTACTTAAAGCATTTCACTGGCTTCCTGTCAAATATAGAGTACTATTCAAGATAGCCATACTTACTTTCAAATCAATTTATGGACAATCACCACAGTATTGAAAAGAACTTATAAGCATTAAATCTAGCACTCAATATAACCTTCGGTCCAACAATGGACTTTTTCTAACTTTTTCCCAGCAATTAAGACAAAGAAAACATAAGGAGATCGGTCATTCTGTGTAGCAGCCCCGACAGTATGGAACAATTTACCAGAGAGTGTTCGTAAGGAACAAGACTTTAAGAGATTTAAATCTCTGTTAAAACCTTTTCTGTTCAAAAAAGCTTATAATTGACTTTTACTTTTATCTTAATTTTAATTTCTTTTATTATACTAGTTAGCACAATTATTTGTATATGTTCTTACATTTGTATTTATTCTTGTAATCGTTAACATTTATTCTTGAGATCATTGTTGTATTTTATTTTTTAATATTTTATATTGTTGTAAATTTAGCGCATAAGATTATATTCATATAGAGTTATGCGCTCTATAAGTATTAAAGATTATTATTATTATTATTATTATTATTATTATTATTATTATTATTATTATTATTAAGCAGAATCAGTTGCAGTTAGGCAACATCATCGCTCAACTGGTGTCTTTTGTCCCAGAAAAAAAATTGAATGATCAAGATAGTTGTAAGTCGATTTTGCGAGGAAATATAGCCAATTTCCACCGTGGAGATAGACTATTGATCGAGTTACGAGTTGAGTTGAGTTTGAGTTAAGATTGAGTTACGGTTTTTGGCTTTTTTGCCACTTAAAACTAATAAATATTCAGTAGAAGTCACTGGGAAGACCATGAAACATCGTTTTCGTGAAGTGCACAGATGTATATTTGTGAAATGGAACTGATCAAAACAATCTTGAAATTTCTTGCACGGCAGTATTCTTGTTTACTAGTTTACCAGTTTCAGCAATTGGACTCCTTCGATTTGACTACTGCCTTCCCTTCAGAAGATTATGCCAAGCCGTCCACATGGCTCATGAAAAGATCAGACCACAACAACTTACTTTTTTCGACTAGTGTGTGTGATCTTGAACATCCCACAGGGTTTATGAACATTGAAGGTTGTGACCTTATTCGCGAAGACTTGAAAGTCTAACCATTTGAGGATGTTATTACAAAGGCAGCACTTTCTCCCCGGTTATTTTAAGACCCTGAGTCAGCCCTGAGTGTTGCGGGTCCGGCCGGAGTTGAACTCACGATCTCCTGCATAACAAACTGAGCCACCAGCGTGCGGTTGTTCCTTCTAGCGATCAAGTCTATCGACGCAGAAAAGATGTCTTCTTGCCTTTTGGGATTTACTGATAAGCCAGTTTATAGCCCCGCCGGCTAAACGGTGAAACGTACCGTTTGTCGTCCGGCAGCGTGGTTTTCATGATCGGTTATCACACAGAACATTATCAGAACAAGTGAGCCGCATGACGGTTTATGGGAATCCGGAACCTGGAACGCGTTTTTTTCGATGCAAAAACAAAAGAAACTGTGCACGAAAAACTATAATCAATGAACAAGTGAATTAATAAATAATGAGAAATAACGGTAAACTGCTTTATGCAACGTGATTTAAAGCGATACAAGTTTTAGGATGGCAAAAGTGCAGACAGAAAGAAATGTGTATCGTGATTTGTACAGATCATAGACATACTTTCAATTTCGATTCTCTGATTTCAAAACTTGTTTGTAGACCTTTTTTTTAACCGGTTGAGTAGGGATCCAGACAGACAAATTTTAATTAACAATTAAAGATCACTACTTCGAACGCTTGCCGACGACTCTGCGATTAACTATCAACATTCCATTGCGTGAGAAGCGCAAAGATCCCAAGTCTTACCATGTAGAAACGGGAAACAGAAGGTGAGCGAAACACGCTTCATTTCATAGTGTTTTCACTGATTAGTAACAACTCATATTTTAGAAAGGGGCCAGTATGGATTCCGAAAAACAACGCGAATCGCATCCGTGACCTTTCTAGTCACCACTAAGTAAACTCGCGTGACACTCTCCCATAACCAGGCACCGTGACACAATCCGGGCTGCAGGCTAAAACACGGGTCACTTTTGACGGGTTACTCGTTGCAGGTCACTATTTTACCTTTTGGAAAGTAACCCAAAACCCTAATTGATTAGGCCTAAACTTGGTTTGTTAGGCCTAAACTTGGTTTGTTAGGCCTAGGGTTAGCCAAATTGAGGGTTGTACGAGTGACCCGTCAAACTGAAAGTGACCTTTGTTTTAGACCCCACCCAATCTCGGTCATAAATTTCTGGGACAGCTGTCTGTGTCACCATCCTTTTGGCTGGGATTGTAGCTAGGCAACTAGACATCATAGCGGACCGAAGTAGGGATGAGCATGCATTTAATTTCATAACTTGCAGTTTAAGTTACCACTTAATACCACTTTAAAGAAAAATATAATACCATCAAGGCCAGGCGAAACAATCAAGCATTACTTTCAACATCTTGTCTCTCTCAACTTTGCAGTGAAATGGTTTTCCGACATGTGCGACTACTTCAAACATTTTCACACATTTAAATGCTCGGCTCGTTTAACTGCCAACATTACAAAACTTCGGTGAGTAGCAAACGTGACAATCGTCTTGACGCATTGATTTTTAGAATTTAAGTGGTTGTGGGCAAAAAGCGCAGTGCGGGCTCACTTCGTCAGATGTTTTCCTCTTTTGTTTACGGCGTTCTTGTGCTGATCAACCGTGATGCCGGACGACAAATACGGTTCATCGTTAAGCCGCCGAGCCGGCTTTAACTGGCTTACCAATAAAGCCCATGTATCCCTCAAAGAAGACATCGTTTTGACGTCGATAGACTTAACAGCAGCAACGAGAATGATGCCGTGAAAGGTGTAATAATTATAAGATTCTTTTGATCATTGGAAAGCCATGCCATTTTTGCAAACTTTTTTGCAAATATATCTTTCAACGCGGATAAAATAGTTTTCAAAGTGACTTACTATCGATATTTACTACTTTTAATTGCGAAAAACGCCAAAAACTGTAACTGAAACTTAACTCAAACTCAACTCAAACTCAACTCAACTCGTAACTCGATGAATAGCCGATCCCTCCACCGTGAATGTTTTTTAATTTAAACAATGTATTCTTATTTGATATTTGCCGCAGGAGCTCTGAGTTCTCATCAGGAGAGCTTTTTCGAATCACATAGATTTCATCTCCAGCAGTCACACAGGAGGAGATCAGGAGCTCTGAGTTCGCATCAGAAGTGTTTATTCATTTCACATACATAGAGATTTTATTTACAGCAGTCACTCAGAACGCGTTAACCAATTATTAGGGATAAAGAATCAATACCAAAACGAAAAAACACGTGAAAAAGAAGAAATAACCAAGCTTCAAGCTGGAAACACGTGAGCCCTTTGGGACGTCTGCTCATGAAAATTACCAGTGAAAGGGTAGCCACGGAAACCTGCGAGTGACCAACACAATATTTCCCAGTCTCCAGGGCTTCTAAAGTACAATGTAAAATGTAAATTAAGGCATGCGTCGTTGATTTTCCCGGTAGGGCAAATTGCAAAAAGTCGATGTTATCAATGACTTGGCTATACAAGGAACTAAGTGTGAAACCTTCCATGATTTTAGCTATCTGAGAAGTAATAATAATCGGTGTTAAATCACTATCCACAGACTTGGGAGGTGACACTTTGGGCAGGGGTGGGACCAGTGATTCCTTCAACTGAGCTGGAACGTAGCCCTGTTTTAACGACGAGTAATACATGTCAGTGAGCACAGGACACAATTCCGCTGCAAACTCCATTAAGATCTTGTTGGGAATCGGACTAGGGCCTGGGAACTTGTTGGGCCTTATCTGTCGCAATGCCTTGTACACAACCCTTTGATTTTCTAGGAACTCCCTAGGGACCTCAAGATCCAGTTCACAGTCCGTCAAGTCAAGAGGAACAAAATGAGCAGTCAATCCCGCGAAGAAATCGTTGAAGCAATCAGCGAGAGCGGTAAGAGACGGGATGTTCTCATCCAGCATTTGAAAGGCCCAACTATCAGTAGTACTCCTCTGACCTGTCAACCCTTTAATCTCCTTCCACCACCGTTTCACATTACTATCTTTCAGGGCCGCGACTTTCCTTTCATAAAAGTTCTTTCTGCACGTCTTTCATTCCTGCTGGACCCTGTTTCTCCAATATTTAAAAATAGTAGAATCTTTACCGTGCAACACAAGGGACTTTTGACGCCGTAAGATTAAGGTCTTAAGCTTGGAGGTCATCCACGGTTTGTCAGAAGTACAACACTTTGTGCGCTGTAAAGGGAAGAACCAGTCCATCGCTTCCGACATTGTTGTAGAAAACAAGTCGAATTTATCCTTAGCACTCCTCAGATTGAATAAATTTCCGCAATCATGCTGCATAATCCATCTGCCAAAAGCATCCACTTTACTAGGTCTTAAATCCCTCTTTAGCAGTGAGCTGATGAGTGAGGATTTTTCCGAGGACTCTGATCTTGTAAGCATAAGGACGGTGTAATGGTCACTGCTGCCAATCTTAGGTAATTGTTTAGCTGGCGAAAACAATTTGGGCCTATTCGTAAGGGACCAGTCCAAAGTGCCAGAGTCCCGCATTAAAACCTTTATCACTTGAACTAGACCAGTGGACAGCTTAGTTTGCTGCACAGTGATCCCAGTACTGACTGGGTTAAAATCTCCGTATACCACAACAAGACCATCAGGATGTTTACAAAGAAATGAATCACCATTATTTTGAATGTGTTCCAATAAAATCTTGTTTTCATCCGACCCGTTTCTTGGGGGATGGTAGAATACCCCAAGTAGAATGACTGAGACTGCACGTGGTAGTCGGAAGGGCCTGATTGTAAGCCAGAGGGATTCAACATCCGGAAGCTCAAATTCCACTAGTCGTTTGCAGGGAATATGAGAGTTAACATATGTAAAAACACCTCCATATCCATCCATGCGATCACTCCTAAAACAACAAAATCCGTCAAGCAAGATAGCAGAATCGCCTATGGCAGAGTCCAGCCAGGTTTCTGTGATACAAATAATGCCCGGTAGATTTAAATTTACCACGGCTTAAAGCTCATCCACTTTGAAGCGTAGTGATCGTACATTCGCCAACAAAACACCCGGAAACCATGGCGTTTGGTAGGGAGAGGATGGTAAATGGTCAGGAACTGACA
>NC_090892.1:31634977-31644977 GCF_036669925.1 Montipora capricornis
GGCAGTACTGATATTGGTCGATAATAGACGGTATTCATAAATAGCAGCCAAGAATTTTTGCTTTGTCTTTTTGCAAGTCATCTGCACTAGCTTCGTTAGCACAAACAAAATTTAACAGAATTTCTGCTCCAAAGTGAGGCTACTAAGGATGATTAGCACAAAGACAAAAGGATTATTTTTTGGCCGCCATTTATGAATATGGTCTATTGCCAAGTTCAAATTAACGATGAAGAGATATATGAAATGAATCATATATTGAACTGCAGATATGAAATCAAGTGAAGCTATGATCCTCGCAGTTATGAACGCAATTTTAGCAATTGCATAGAGAAACCTGAAAAAATCAGGACTTCAACAGGGTTTGAACCTGTGACCTTGCAATACTGGTGCGACGCTCTAACCAACTGCGCTATGAAGTCACTGACGTTGAGAACTGTTCGGTCATTTGTGGGTTCTAATGTTCCTGTAATGAATGAATCAACGATGAAATGATATATGAAATGAATCATATATTACCGTATTTCCTCGAATAATAGCCGGGGACGATTATTTCTTTTTTTCGCACCAAAAGGAGGAAGCGACTATTTCAAATATTTCTCACAGAAGGTCGTGCCTTAAATATTTTGTTTTATTATACATTAAATTAAAAAACTAATCACATCAAATATAAACCGAACATGGGTTTTTAGTGTTTCAAATTTGTTTCGTTGATTACGGTAATCAATGTTCAATGTCAATATCTTGGGTGTCAGCCTGAATCATCGCTGATGACTTTAACTGGATCAGAGGGGAGGGGGAGGGGGTCGATTATTCGAGGGAGGCGATTATTTTAAATATTTCGGTCAAAGGGGGGCGATTATTCGAGGGAGGCGATTAATCGAGGGACGGCTATTATTCGAGGAAATATGGTAACTGCGAATATGAAATCAAGTGAAACTATGATCCTCGCAGTTATATACACAGTTTCAGCAATTGCGTAGAGAAACCTGTATTTTCATTCATCATGGGAACATTAGAACCCACAAGTAACAACAACCATCCATTTATTTGCCAAATTAGAAATGTTTTAAAGGAATCTGACCAACAAATCGCCTTCTTGGATACTTTGGTTTCTCGCAAGGATAACACGATCACTATTGATGTTTACCGCAAAGGAACTCACAAGGACAGATATTTAGACTTTTCTTCTCACCACGACAAACGCCACATGATCAGCACAGCTGAGACCCTCCTACACCGCACAATTAAACTGCCAAGTACACCGCAAGGGAAAAATAGCCGAAATCAATCCCTCCTTTGTTATTTCCAATACCTTATAGCGGACATTTTCCAAACCACCTACACATGCCATCCCTTCACCTGAAGAATTGGTTGGTAGTTTTTTAAATGGTTTGCGCCTCAAGAGAATCCTAACGGTTTTGCTGTCCTTCCTTTCATCAATGGTGTTACGCAACCCCTAACAAGAATTCTTCGAAGGCACGATATTTGAGTTGTAAATAAGCCCCTCAAGACTTTGCAACAAGAATTCCTTTCTCCTAAATTCAGACCACCTATTGAACACCAACCCAACGTGGTTTATAAAATACCCTGTGCCGATTGTGATTGGTGTTATATAGGTGAGACTGGCCGTTGCTTTTAAACCCGCAAGAAAGAACACGTTAGGAATGTAAAACATGTGCTAATGGGTCAAACATTGCGAAACATGCGGTCATCGCATTGATTTCAATTATTCTCGAGTTATCGACAAAGGCTCTTTTCGTATGAGAAAAACTCTAGAGGCCTGGCACACCTCTGCTACCAAGCATGCTGACAATAACTCTAAGCCGATTCCTAATCAGTGTAGCATTATTTTTAAACAATAGCCACTTTTTTTCATACTTTTACTCTGTTCTTTGTATTACTTTTGTCTCGCCTTTTCTGTATATATTTCACTAATTTACATTCAATGTTTTATCCGTGGGAGGTTGTAGATCGACAGCCGACAGCTTATATTCCTTTTCAAATATTTTTAGCCAGAGAGCGTTTTTTATTGTATAGAAATGTTTTATACAACAGAATAAATTAATTTGATCAGGCAAAAAACCACTCAGAATAGTTATAAACTGAACGAGCTGAGTAGTTTCAATAAATTATTGCTTGCATTTTCTGGGTTGTAACAAACACACACAATTAATAAAATGGACAAGAGGATAAATAAAGAAATATTTAAATCTAACTAACATCATTGGCTTCATAGCTCAGTTGAAACCTCGTGGAAGTCCTAAATGTTGCAGGTTGCTCTACGCAACTGCTAAAATTGTGTTGATAACTGCGAGGATCATAGCTTCACTTCAAGTTCAAATTGCCGCAAATAATAGGTGCTTTGGGTGTTTTTGTGGCGTACTCAGTTAGAAGGATAATGTTTTGAGTAGTTATATGCCACCCTTCAGACCAGAATTGACAGGTAGTCATCAAATGACGTCATCAATCAGAAAGACAAAAAAAGGGGGCGTGCATAAATTAAGGGCAAGTTGGGGCATGACGCAACACAGCGTAACCCTAACACACGTAACAACACGTGCATCCCATGTTGTCGCATAAATTAGGGTTAGGCTAATGAGATGCAAGTCATGTATGAAGACGAGGGTTTTTTTCATGGATGAGAATGACAAAGAAAGGGTGGCCATAAAATATGGGCAAGTTTGAACGTAACCTTAAAATATATTTTTCGTAAGGAGCAAGCACGCACACGTGGCGCATTAAACAGTACTTGTGTGTGCATATCATTTTGACAATATGTGAATAGCCTGAGAGAGAGGGCTCTGTCCTGCTCTGGAGTTCAAGGGAATGAGGGATAACAACGGAGCAAAGACAAGACTAAGGAAAAAGAAACCAAGCACAATAACATCAGATGACCTCATTGAAAGCCAATCAAAAGACAAATAGACCAATCTGTGATTGGTTTCTAATGATATAACCGGCGCATCATGTCTGAGAAGAAAGAACAAGTCGTACCGATTCGAAAACCCACTTGGCGATCCAAACCTCCTACCAAGAAGAAGACAAAAGTCACACAAACATACGGAGGAAACAACGTTATGACCATGGAGGAAATAAAGGAGTTTCCACCTCTGTTGCCCATCCCACCCACACCCACTGTGCAAGTCTTGGAGCAGACCTACCAAGAAGGGGAAGTGTGGCAGGCCAATGAACCTACCACCATTGAAGAACGCATGAGGCAGATCCCTAATGCGACATGCCCTTTTCATGGTTTTTTGTTGGTGCACCGAACATCAGACAATTATTTTGATTACGTGAAATGTCGTGAGTACCCCTGTGCCTTTATTGCAAGCCAAGAAGTACATCAGTACTTACAAGTGGTGGAGAAACAATGGCACCAACAGCTTGTGATTAACACAGATGTTGTGTTTCTGCGATAATCTTTCACCCTGAAACAGAGCAGAACTGAGAACCCTGGACGCATGTATTTCAGCTGTTTGACCTGCACATGCCCCTACTTCCAATCGTTGGAACCTCCCTGGAAGCACAAGATCCTACTCTTCACCCCAGCGAAATTCAGTCCACCACCTCCGCATCCTCGATTCCCAGGCTTTCAACCACGCCTTGTGGCTTACCAATAAAAGAATAACAGAACGTAGTGCCATCTTGGCATCACCCATACAGGCAGAGTGGAAGGTCGTTTGAGAACACATCCCAAGCGCCATCGGCCTTTAAAATGGCTTGTCGCATGGCCCAGCACCTATCTGATGGATGCTTTTCAAAGACCACATGATCTGCGGTCAACATTTTAAATGATTTTAATTGGTTCAATGGTGTAATAAAAAGAGAATGCAACCATTTGATTGACATAGTTGTCGTTGTGAGTGAGAGTGAGCGAATGTCGAAACCGAGCGAGATCACTGGGGGTGCTAAAGGCACCGATGTCTGGGCCACACGATGGTCGTGGTAATGTGGGATGCATGTTATGTGCATTCTCCCTTGCAACCACCCTATCACCCGACGGGATGGGAAAGGATGGCGTCTCAGTGGTGGTCATGTCATCCGGGGGATAAACATGATCAAGTGTAACTCCTCAGACACAGAAGCGGATCATGCCTGCCGAGCTACGAATAAACGGCTACAGCGCACAAACCAATTATCATCTGGTAAAGTCAAGGGGTTGTTGCGGTGCAATTATTGGATCATAAAGAAAGCTGATACTGTGTCTACTTTTGGAAATTTTGTTCAAACCCTTGTATCTGTACTCGATGAACAACACAGAATCTTTGGCTCGAGTACGATCGTGTTGAGGACAGGCTTGAAGCCTGCCTCGAACCCATTGTGTTACTGATGGGTAAAACATGTGCTGACATTGGCACGCGAAACTTGGAAGCTAATACTGACCCGTGGCATAGTTTACAGAACATGTTTTCGATTCGTTAGGGGGAATAGAGTATAGTGTACACCCAAAAAAAACCAATCAAATTGCATTTTGAGTGGTGCATGTTGCGTGTCATTTGATGATTTCATTCAACTAATCAATGTCCAGATCCAGGTATAAAAAGTGCTCACCGTTTCACCAAAAGGATAGTTGACAGCGACGGGGATACAAACAGACCATGAATGAGAGATTGAGTTTACAGGCATCGTCAAGCCTTTGACATTGAACAGGCATTCAAACAAAAAGTCGAGGAATTGAAACCTTTGGATAACTGCAAGAAAGACAATGATATGCAAGGTCAACACCAAACAGTGCAAAACCTGGATAAGCCGTCGCCTCCGTCTCGAAAAGTCTATCATCAACCATACCACACAATGGGCCACCATCAAACAGGAGGAGGAAATATAACAAAAACGCATACAAGAAGAAGTTAAGGAAATAAGGGAGATAGATAATCGCGTTTTGGAAATGAGATGAGAACTGAACGATCTGAAACATATAAATCAGATTTACCGAGCATTGTACGAGGCCAAATGTCGTGAAGTGTCCTGTGGCACTCTCGGTTGAGTGACGTGTTAGACTTGGTGCTGTGTGAACTGTGCATGGAAGAGAAAAATGAAACCTATGTGGAAGTTACGCCCAAAGAGATTCTTTCTTGGAGCCATCCAATTGTAATATGGGGGGATTTAAAAGTGTGCGTTCCATTCTATATGATAAATAAAATGCTGGTGTAAAACTGTGAAGTGGATAGTGTCATGAAACCCTCACCGTTAACGTATGAATCCCCTGGGAAGCCTGGTAGTTTGGGCGGTGTCCAAGCTTTTGCCGAGGCACAAGGGTTAAAACCTACTGCAAGGGGTCTTAAGCTACACGTTACACCGTCCCCGCCGAAAACATTTCCCTACATTTCCCACACTAGTGTTAAACATCGATGAACAATGGGTGGCCGATTTCATTGAATTGCAAGGGTTGGCATGCTGGAACAAAGGGATACGGTATGCCTTAACGGTGTTGTCCAAAAAAGGTACCTAACCATCCCACTCGTAATGTACTAATGGGGACTGTTTAAAATGTCCAAACATCCAAGCTAGAAAATATTGTAAAAGCCAGACAAATGTGTTGAAAAAACTTTTGTGTACTAAATTGTGCAAACTGATAACTGCGTCGCCTGCAAAAAAACAATTTACTCAACTCCTTATAGATGTAAAGGTAAACATGAATGCGCCAAACCTAAGGAACAACAAATAACTCGCTTCGCCTCAGCGCTGGAGGAACGATATGCATTTTTCCATGCCAGCTGCAGCATTAATCTTGTTCACGATAACACAATTTACTCTTTTATAAACATTATTTACATTTCACTCTTAATCGCGCAGCCTATGTTTAAGAATGCTTTTCAAAACAACTTTTTTTGGATTAAGGTAATGACTGTTTCAAGTATGTTGTGCCGTTCGTTTGTTTAAAGAGAACTGTTTCTTGCAAATATAGCAAACAAGTTATTATCTGCTATGAGCATCCATAGAGGCAAGAATATTAGTTTTCTGACTGATGACGTCATTTGATGACTACCTGTCAAATCTGGTCTGAAGGGTCGCATATAACTACTGTTTCGTCATTATCTTTCGATGGTCACACAAAGAAGTTCTCTGGATAATGCAACACAACATCTCCAGCTTCGTACAAACGTAACATTTTCTGAAGTCGACACCTACGCTTAAAAAGGTTCTTGTTGGGCGAGCACAAGCAAACCTTACAAAAGTAACGGTGTCGACCCTTTTCCATGGATTTACCCCCAGCAGAGACGGATAATTTATGCATATACTTGGACCGACTTTTACCCCCAGTAGAGATGGATAAGAGTACATGCGCCTGACGTGGCTGCCACAATTTTTTTAGCTGTTGCTTTCTATATCTCTTTACGCCAAAATTTTAGTCTTTTTACCACGTGTTTGATTTAGTTCTAAGTGTAATCATTCAGCTATAGGTGAAAAATGACATGTCTCGGGACTTTTATAAGTGGAAATTTTTACAATTTATCGGCTGTAAAACTTGGACTTGCTTGCTTCGAAAACAGTGTATGGACAATTATCAATACCTTTAGTGCAAATGATTTACCTTCGGGTTTTTCTTTTGAGCCTTCATCACGTTATAGACGCTTTAGAACTGGTAAACAAGTACTTGAACGGCCAGAGTGACCCCTTCAGAGGACAACGAACGAAGCAAAATAGTGTCAACATGAACAATCTCATCTACATACATCGTTCTTCGCTTAGAGACATCTTTCAGAATCAATCTATAGTGAAATTCTGCTTACTAAATTCTCGATCTACCCGCAACAAGTCACGCATCATCCACAATTTTGTCTCTGACTCAGATGTTGACTTATTGGCCGTAACGGAAACCTGGCTTCATGGAGATGCGTCTGTGGATTATTACAGGCGTGATATCTGTCCTGGAGGTGTTGTTTTCTACCATTTACCTAGGTTTGAGTCAAATGGTGGTGGAGTTGGTGTTTTGGTAAAAGACCATTTCAAAGTTGAGCAGTTGCCAAATGGTCCTCAATATGTATCCTATGAATACATGGAATTAAAGCGCAGATCAGATGGAATTCCTATGCGACTCGTGGTGGTTTACAGACCTCCTAGTCTTTGCTGTTCGTTACTTTTAAACGAGTTTGCTAATTATCTTCAGCACTTAGCAACTTCATCTGGCCACCTCCTGCTGACTGGCGAATTTAATTTGGCATGTGAATTCTCCCGACGATGTGTCATCACAACAACTTCTTAACCTTATTCAGTCTCATAATTTAACACAGAATGTGACTTCTGCCACACATGTCAACGGTAGCACGCTAGACTTTATTATTACCAGACAGGGGGAAGATCTTGCTGATGATTTTCTTATTTCTGACCCTGGTATTTCTGATCACCACGCAGTGTGGTGCTAACTCTGGCTGGCCAAACAACAACGTACCAAGGAAGTGATATCGTGTCGCAATTTACATTCTGTTGATTATTATGCCTTCTGCCGTGATTTTCAGAGCTCTGATTTCCTTAAGTATTATCAGCATATGGATTTACCTGATTTGGTCTCAAGATGTAATAATACACTTCCTTTGTTATTAAACAGTTATGCTCCTCTAAAACAACGATCTGTGTCTGTACGTCCACGTACGCCATGGTCTACTCCTGATATCCTTCAAGCTAAAACAAAGAGAAGAAAACTGGAGCGAAAATGGCGTGCTACTAAGTCTGAAAGTGACCATCAACAACATACTGAACTCTGCTGCTTGGTCAATGAGATGGTCAAAATTGCTAGAGACCTACTTTGCTATCATTATTAAGGATAACGATGGTGACCAACACTGCTTGTTGCAGTCCATTGACCACCTCATAAAACAATGCAGCATTACCTCGACAATTCCATTTAAAAGTATCAGTATCAGGGTACTGCTTTGAATGAAATAATATTATTTTTTACGAAGGAATACACCCTTATGGTCAATGAATCAATCGATTAGATGAAATGTTTTGCTCCTTGTTTTATACAACAACGCTACAGTTCAGTTTATTCGCACTTAATGATATTGTACAGACTTGAACAGTTGCTATTTAAGAATGAAATATTGGGAAATGAAATATCCCGGTGGTCAGCTCTGTCAAATGGAAAGCGCCCTTAGAAAACTATTTGACAGTTGAATACGTTGCTTTTCATTTGGGAATTTAACAGACTTCGCTTTTATTGTTTCTTGAATTAAATTTTAGTAATGGCAAACTTGAATGTTTGTTTGCCATAGTCTGTTTTCATGTGAGATTTGTAAAAGTTAAGATATATATCTTATTTGCCAGCTGGGAGGTCCGTATAGCTAAAAACTGTGACCTCGGTCTTGGAAATGCTGCCTGAGGCCGCAGGCCAAGGGCAGCTTTTTCAAGACCGAGGTTAACGACTTCCTAACTGAACGTTTCAGTGAGAAATAGTTGTTGTTAAATTATATTTCCAAACCTCTTGTCTAATAACAATCTGTTTTGAAACACTTCGTTCTGTATGGAAATGGATTCGGTGTCAAAAAAATGGAAATTTAAAGCCATCATACAAGTTCACGCAACCAGGGCTAGGATTCCTCCCGGGTTGGCAGGCAAGACGGAAAAATTCCGTCCGCTTCCACAGCCAATAAGATTGCAGGATTCGCAGAATTCCGCCTGTTCGCGCAAAAAAAATAATAAAAGAAAGATACCGGTACCTAGTATTGCATGAATGGCTTTTTGACACTTCGTTGATTTTTTTTCACAGGAGTTTCATTTCAAATCGCACCATTTTTTTAAAAATAATTTTTGTTTTTAGTTCTTACTTGTCATTTCTTTTTGTGTATGTCCTATTTATTCTCTCGTTTTTGTTAGTGATGGTGAAATAATTGCGGAGTTGAACTTGAACAATTATCATGTCCCCAGTTAACCCATTGACCCCTAGGAGTGGGACTTTTCGGTCTAACACCAGACGGTTTTACTCGTCAGTGGGGGCGGTCCAGGGCAGTTCAGCTGTCAGTGGGTGAAATTAATTGGAGAAATGATTATGTATCTGACTGGAACCAAAGCTGTGTTTTCAGTTAACATTAAACTTGGCTGAGATAATTGATTTGGAAACCCTGGTCATCTACCATTTAGTTTTCCCACACGGATAAAGTGAGAAAAAGATTTTTTCGTAATCACTTTCAGGTACATTGATTGCGCAAAGCAAGCCAAGATTCAAATACGCTGTTTTCTCTTCGACGTATCCCTTGAACATGCTTTGCACAATAATAAGGTGAGTTACTCAGAAAGCGGCTTGACCCACTGATGAGGCTCCTAAGTCATATCATGAGCTTAATCTTCTTGATTATTGGCTCTCAGCATGTTTTGTTTGAGTTAAATTATTTCTTTCCCTGGTCGTTATTTTGACGTATGTTTGAATATGATAATATAGAGTTCATGCTCTTAACATCACAGCAGCAGAGGCATCCCAATCCTATCCTCCGGGTACTATACACTTTTTATAAGCAAATAGGTTTTTGTGTTACGGTTAAAGAAACATTGATCACATGAATACATGTCAAAGGCTCCATAAATGAATAATAAAATATTAAAGAAACGATGACAGGTGACTACGGCAACAAAAGCATTTTTTCCAAAATGTTTCGTTTCACTTTCTTAAAGGGGCTATGCCACGTTATTTAAGGGTGTTTATGGGAAATCTTTAATTAATCACGAGTTTAAAACTCGAAAATGGTGATGTGGAATTGCTTTACTGACAAAATTATTGATACATCACAAATATGATGATTCTAAGAAAAAAACGTCAAGCCGACTTTTTTCAAGATTACCCAAATGCAATCGCTTTCAATCTAGTCCATTTGCGTCCATCCATGCTTCCCTTTCCCTTTTCTGTATGTCTTTTATGTTTTTCAACAGTTTAATTGGTTATTGCAAGGTTTCATTCTATTTTTTGGGCATTTTGGGCGTCATGAAATTCCATCATTTTGCGTGACATAGCCCCTTTAATACTCTGGGGATTCTTCCATCTATCTTGTCAACGTTTTTCAATATG
>NC_090892.1:31659977-31667477 GCF_036669925.1 Montipora capricornis
AGTGCATAACAGTGAAAGTCATCTATATATTGCTTAATTCAGTTTTCTCGCTCCAATATAATGATATTTTGGACTGGTTGACTGAGATTTCAGTATTAAGTGAATGTTACCAAGACCAATATTCATATACCTGAAGATCCCGCTTGAAGTTCTCCTTAGCGGAATGACAGACCCGAACAGACAATATAGCAGTCAGTTTTCAGGTTTGAGGAATCCATCCATGTTTAAATTTTCATTTTCCGGTGGAATCTTCTGTTTTTTTATGTCAATGTGTGTTCTAAGTCTAGACATGTTACTACTTCTCGACTTTGGAACAGTTTAAGTCTAGAACTCAGGAATTCTGTATCATTAGAATCTTTTAAGAACAATTATAGAAACAATCTTTTTTGTACAACGGAAACTACACCATTTTATAGTTTAACATTTGTTTAATTATTTGCTCTCAAGCAATGTTTTATTTTTATTTACAATTCGTCTTCTTATCAGATGGATATTCTTAGTTTTATTGATAGTCATGTTAGAATTTAACGTACATTGTATTTTTAGCTTTCACATTTCTATGTACACTTTCTATTATATTGCATCAGTTTTGTAAGAATTTTTAGATAGAGGGCCACAAGTTTATTAGTTACCTCAACTATTCCGTGCCACCCTCTTTAAATAAAGCGTGAAACCCCAACAGCAGTAATTGTTGCTGTGAAAAAGCCTTGCTATGTGTATTGAGCAAGATCTGAAAGTTTCGGCGGCAAAACAAATACGTTTGCTGAAGCATCAAAGACGGCTATCGCAGAAGAAAGAAAGTGAAAAAGAAAAGAAGGTACCCTTGTCGAATATTTCTATGTCGCATGTTCAAGGTTTTTGTCCCGTTTACATTTTCTCTGGCTGATTTTTGCCGCCTAGTTTGATTGACCAGAGAATCTACTAGTATTAAGTGAGTTACTGTCGTCCTTATGGCCTCTTAGCTATTGAACCACAAGACCGCTTTCCATAGTTCATCTTACATTTGAATTTCTTAGAGCAGAAAGGTCACACAACATTGAGAAAGTGATCTCGGAACGAAGAACTTCGTAAGGTCGAACACGTTTGATGACTATTGCTACGTGATAACACGTCATATCCAAGATGGCGCTCTTCAAGTCACAAAAGAGGCAACTTCAAAGTGCTCTTGCCACATTTTTACAGGGAACTTGAGAAAACGGCAATTATTTTCGAATTTTTGGGGAAAAGTTTTAGTAATTTAGAGAAACTCTTTCTAGACCGTGCTTTCCTTTTAAAAATATCCTTATTGCGTGCTAAGAAGGCAGTATATGCCGTTTTTCTGGCTCTAACGCCAATAAAAACCGTACTGATCACTTGCTACTTACAGATTAGCACTGTCCCCCTTTGTTAACTCACAAAAAATTGGCTTTCATTACATATATGATCCCATAATTGGAAACGACAATAGCACAAATTAAGCAGCATATAGAGTGTTTCCACATGACGTCACGGCGGCTATGTTCCAAAACAAAGGAATGGCGGCCACGATGGTGTACCAAACTTATCCTCCGGGAATTGAACTCTATTTTTATACAAATACTTTCTTTTGTTTCAGTAATCCAATATGGCTGCTGGTCACGTGAGTGAAAACACTCTCTAATGGCGTAAAATGTGGGGCAATGAGTCTGCTGTAACTTTTTCTCATTTTCGTATTTTTACAATCTTGGACAAAACTCGTTGGGAAAATTGACGCTCTAATAGACTGCACTCATAAATGGCGGCCAAGAAATTATTATTTTGTCTTTATGCTAATCACCCTCACTAGCCTCACTTTGGAGCACAAATTCTTTTGAATTTTGTTCGTGCTAACGAGGCTAGGGAGGACGATTAGAATAAAGTCAAAAGAATTACTTAGCCGCCATTTATGAATACGGTCCATTTGACTGTGTGATAAAGATTGATTTCTTCCTACTTTCCCCCTCCGCCATTCCAATGTTGGTTTAACAAAACGGCCAAGGGCTAGCACATTATTTTGCATCACATTATCGACATTGGTAAGGAGGGGGGGGGGGGGGGAGGGGGGAAGGGAGGAAAGCACCAATATACTTTGTGAGTGCATGTCAAATGATGCTTAAGCTAGAATTTTCCCAAGGGTTTTGTCCAAGATTGTAGTAATTAAAAGGTCGCATACTCGTCTCCTGCAAATGAGAACTTGGATTTTTCCAAGTATCTCCGATTGTCCGTGGATAAATAATAAATTCACCGAGGTTAACGTATAACATCTCGCCTAGTATAATCGGGAATATACTCCATTTCGGTGATTTAAATCCTAGCAGTGTGGCGTGACAACTATCCAATGGACCAACTCCACAAGTATCCTATAGCTCAGTGGTAGAGCATCCGAACTAGTAATCGAATGGTCGAATATTCGACTCTTGCAAAAGAGCAGTGGAATTATTTCCGATTATGGCTGAGTCACCATCGATACATACCAAATCTCTTCAAGTAATTAGTTAGTTCGGAAAGCTTATTTTAGACCAAATGCAGAGAAATGTGTGGAGATAGGAGATAAGACTGCACGTACATTTAGCAGGCTGGCGTGAGGTGTGTTTTCCTTCTCCTTGGTCCAGACTGGTCTACAGAAATGGTTCGTCTGCTCCTGCGACCAAAAGTGGGCAATATGCGTTCCAGTATGGCGGTTTTTGTACCATGAGATCAGAAGCTTGCGAAAATTGAGTTCATAACTGCGAGGATCATAGCTTTACTTGATTTCATATCCGCTGCTCAATTTTTCAAAAACTCATTAATACTTAACAATATATCACGGGCAGTGACTTTATATCGATAAACTTCTTCCTTATTAGTATGCGGTGTTTTATCAGATGTAAAGCCACACTAACAGTGTTCTTATGTAGACTTTGGATTTTGTCCTGTACCACGTCGAACCCTTCATCTTCGTTAGCTGCTTGTTTCTTCAGCCTTGCATTTTGTCTCTGTGCAAAAATATTAAAAGACAAATTTGTGATGATTGTGTTGATTTTGGAAAGGATTTTTCCAACAAAGCTTTTTCTTCATCGGCAGTTTTCAATTCTCTGAACTTTCTCTTACCCACCTTTTAACCAACCTTCTTCAACCATCGACTGCAACAAAGAAAGGACTGAATGAAAAAAAACGTGGTTTTAAAATTATCATACTGCTTATAAAGTCCAATTATTTTTCGTGTATGCTAATATCTTCCCCTCGCAACTTGAACCTTTGTTTAGACTCCCGTGGGACCACAGGTAACCCAGGCTCACTGTGTGTGCCACGTAGGTAAATATAGAGAACATATGAGGCGAAGTTTAGGTCTGGAAATTTGCTAGAAAATGGAAATAAAAATTGATGAAACTGACCATGTGGTGAGCTGTTGTTGTCTTTAATATGTACACGAAGTTTCGGGAAAAATGGTCCCCGTTCACCTTCCTTCATAGTATAGTGACAAGGTAGGAGACGGAAGCCAGCGTAGGGACTCCGATCGACCCAAAACAAGCACGATTTCTTTCGCGAAAATCGAATCCAGTCGCTAACTAAACACGCCAGGCTCGTGGAACATCAATTTCTCTAAACCATGAATCCCCTGAAGCATCTCCAGGTAGCTTCGGCTACGTAGAACTTATAAGTTAACCTGCTAAAATGGCGGCCCGAAGCCGTTGTCCTCGCAAAGTGTCCAATTCAAAATGGCACTGAACTCGGGACGCCTGGTGACGAGTATAATAAGTCCCAAATTGCTCAACTCACTGAGCAATCCGGGACTCCCCTTCCTCCAGGGGGACTGATTATACTCGTCACCAGGCGTCCCGAGTTCAGTGTCATTTTGAATTGGACACTTTGCGAGGACAACGGCTTCCGGCCGCCATTTTAGCACGTTAACTTACAAGTTCTACGGAGCATGGTGGCTTCGCGTTGCTACCTGGAGATGCTTCAGTGGATTCATGGTTTAGAGAAATTGATGTTCCACGAGCCTGGCGTGTTTATTTAGCGACTGGATTCGATTTTCGCGAAAAAAATCGTGCTTGTTTTGGGTTAGGGTTAGAACAATTTTACGTGCTTACTAAATGCTCTAATGCCTAATTAACGAGATGCTTTTTATAAGAAAACCTAAAACCATCCCTAAACGTGCAAACGGACTCGATTTGCACTAGGATATTCAATTGAAGAACTTGTGATCCTTTGTTATTATGCTAATTCATAGTTATTATAGAAATCAAATCTTCGCATTACTTACTCACTTTGTCTTAAGAATGCTATCATGATGACGCCGAAACATCGGCTTTTAACGTTAACATTCCCTTGCTTATGTTTTAAGAAATCGTTTTTGATCAAGATCTTATTAGTGTAGCCGAAACGATAGGCTCGCCGAAAAAAAGTGTCAATTCGGTCTAAATATTTGCGTTGATAGGCGGAGGCCCAAACCTCTAATCCATACAGGAATAATGACATTATCAAAGAGTCGAAGAGTTTATGGGAAATTATTTGCGGTACGCAGTAAAGCAAATAATTGCTTTCTGCACGTTACGATTGGAATGTTATTTATTGTCCTTTGCATTGTCAAGTTACTTGCAAGTCATTTGCGTTTAGTATATATCGGTTAGCATATTCAATTCGTTTCACTTCGGTCTGTACTGCGAACGACTTCAGTGCAGTAGACATCATGCCTGCGGATGATGATTCTTCCAGAAGCAATCCAGCTTTAGACGAAGCTTCGCGGAGTGCTCTGAAGGCTTTGGTCAACGAATCAATTGCCAATTTGACGGACAACTTAACCGAGGTAATTGAGAGCCGTTTGGGTGCTTTTGCCACGAAGTTTTCAGCACAAAACAGTTCTACCGTGACTAACGCAGTTACGAAGGCTCGTTTGGACCGGTACATCTGCAAGAGAAAGGGCAATCAGCAGCAGTTAGATCACGCTCACGACGTTTTGGAGAAGTTTGATGATGCCACCGACGCGCTCAAGGCCGGCGCTCATGAACGAGTGAAACGATCCTTGGAAGAAGGTACGAAGCTAGTCTCTAAACGTATCAAGGCCATTAAATTAGCTGACAAGAGCGAATTCGGTTGGCTGACAGTCAGCGAGTACCTATCGGACGAGTTGGCGTCCGATTCAGATGAAGAGAAACGAATATATCGCTCGGAGAAGAGGGCGGAGAAGAAGGTGAAGGAAATGCTGAAACAGAAGCCAAGCAGACCGCAACGCAGCGTCTCCTCATCGTACCGAACCTCGTCGTCTTACAGTTCTAGGAACGAGAGAAGTTATGATCGTTTCGAGCCACGCCCTAGACGCTTGGGACCTTGTTTTAAGTTGAGTATACCGCTTTGGTTACTTTTTTCACTAGCTTTGTTCTTTTACTTCGGGTACGCACGCAGACCGTATCCAGTTTGCTCCATGTATTCTGTTGTGCCTTGTGCTATTTGGTCGTAATATGCCTAGTATAGTGCAGAACTAAGCTGATCTAGAGTAACCGTAATACGTGCATATCCTAAGAATATAAAGACGACTAGCAGCTCTAGAAAGTAGGCTGTCAACATAAAGTTCCCAATTACAAGGATCTTCAAGGAAACTGATTAACCAAAGTTTCAGCCACTTTTTCCGCTCAATCCCAGGCACTTGAGGAGGAGCAGGCTTAGTAGTCCTACTACGCAGTAGCATTTCCCACGTTTTTGACAAGTTCAAAGACATCCTGTTTTTGGCTGCCCAGTTCTCAAGATTCTTAACTTCTGCCAGCACTGTGTCAGACTTCCTTCTAACGGGTACACTAATGGTGACATCATCAACATATTTCGAGATCCCATTATTTGAATCAACTAACTTTATATCGTTAACCATCACAGAGAATAAAAGAGGTCCAAGGACTGTGCCCTGAGGCACTCCTCTGTTAATATCAACAAAGTCAGTAATATTTCCATCAACGACTACCCTCTGTTTGCGATTACCCAGGAAACTAACAATCCAATTGATAATATATGGATTGAGATTAATAGACTTCAACTTTTCACAGACAATTTTATGAGACGGTGTCAAAAGCTTTATTAAAGTCAAATGACAAAACTCGAACAAAGTCTACATCACCATCTAGCCACCCGAGCCAATTGTGTTGACATTTTATGAGCGCCATCGTGGTGTTGCAATTTTCCCTATAAGCTTAGTGACAACTGGAGCAAGATGGTATGCAAAATCTCTCCACAGCCAGTAGGGAAATCTATCCGAACCAGAACTGTACGCTTCAAACGAGTCATAAACCTTCTAACAGTAAGCACGTCAAGACTGGGGACGCGAGTTCCTTCCGGAATAGATGATAGCTCCGGGACTGTGTACTGCGTATCAGTGTTAATTCTTTGAAAGAACAGGTTTATGTCATCAGGGTTGAAAACAGAGCTGATGTTTAATGCTTTAGACTCTCTGCCAGTAGTTTTGTTTACAGTATTCCACCAACCCTTGGTTCCAGTTTCATGTTTCTATTTTCAAATCGAACAGCCTGCACTTGGTTGTAGCGGATTAGATCATTTATCCTTGCTTATAGGTCAGTATTCACCTCGCCATATCTCTTGATGTTAAACCAGTGGCGACATATAAGGGGGGTCTCGTGAAGACATTTTAACCTTTATCAAGGGGAAGCATTCGTTGAATATCTCTTTGAGGGTGTTTTCCAATAGGTGAATCGCTTCGGTGATATCATCACAAGACAGTACATTACTCCAAGCGCACGCTTCCAGCTTATGCTCCATTTGAATCTTCCGGTGTTCCCTAACATACACGACCTGTCAGGTCTAGCAGCGACGCGAGGAGTAACCATAACAGCTAAGTGGTCTGACCGCACAAGACCATTAAATACAACTGGTGGTTTCCAAATGTGTGGGCACTTAGTAAGAAACACATCTAAGACTCTATGGCCTCTTCTGTGCAAGGTTATGTTGGCTCCTACGATCCCGTACGTTCAAGTGGTAGATGTCACCCGCAATGATGATTCTAACGTTAGGTTTAGATGAGAGGATTTGTTCACAGGTATCAGATAGATGGTCTAATAATTCCACATCAGCGTATGCAGGATTTGGGGGGTGGTAAACAACGGCTACATCATATTCGGAATTAACAGTAATAATTTCACACCATAAACATTCAAAATCATATGATATGGAGATCCAGGCGTCTCATCTTCCAGTCGTTTCTGCAAAAGATAGAAACTCCCCTACCTGTTCGCAAATCACAACGATCTTTCCTTACGATAAGATATCCATCAGGGCATATCAAACTCGACGCGACTTTGCTATTGAGACAGGTTTCGGAGACAAAACAGAGATCGATCTTGTTGGTGTGCAATTTAGTATATAGTGCTACCGCAGCATCCGGTTTCACCAAGGAGCGAGCATTGATAACCATGCAGCTGGGAATAATTTTAGGACGATTAAGACTAGGCTTAGATATCTTCACTGAAATCAAATTGTTAGCATAACAATCGTGTTCAGGTAGAAAACGGTGTTGGAAAA
>NC_090892.1:31672477-31689977 GCF_036669925.1 Montipora capricornis
AGATAGTCTTCCAATTGGTAGTCGAATTTGACTTCTGTGTGTGTAAATTTCTCTCTAAAGCCTTCGGAAGTGTTGTTGCGAGCCTTCAGCCAATTTCGAAAGTAGTCCTTTTTAAGCTGTTTCTTTATGGAGGAACGAGCATTCTTAATGTGTAGTTGGCTTGATGTATTGCCTGTAGAGTGCATTCGTATAGTTTCGTCATTATTTAATACATCAAAAAATTGGCTTTGATTTTTTGCGTGAGTGAGTGTGTGAGTGAGGTTAGCACCTTTTGGAATGAGCTAAACATTCTCCTCAAATCACAAATCTAAAAACTTCCATATTAAAGATATTTCATTTGGGCTTTTTTCTGCGGATAATGATGCTGACAATATTCTAGTTAACTACATTATACTTGAGAGCAAATACCTTAAAATTTTCGCTCGAAATTAAGCAAAACGTTTCCTACTATTGCCCTGTTAATATCAAAATGCAAAACAACGCACCAAATCGAGCGTTTCATTGCGAGGAAAATAAACAAACTTCACTTTCATAATAAAAAATGGTATCACTTCTTACCCATAATGGAGCATGAGCTATCACCTCCAACTCCCAACTTAAACTGATATTGTAGTATTGTAATATGTTGAAATATGAATAGTGCGTATAGCTTGGATGTGTAGTGTAGTTCGGATGTTCTGTGTTTATCATAGATAGGTAGCGTAGTTTCATGTATACATAGAGGTATAAATAAAGGTTGTATTGTATTTAGATGTTTTACTTGGGGAGGACTAATTTATACAGTAGTTTCTTTTAGGCCTCCTCGCCACCAATGTAATTCAGTTATTTTCTTTCTATCTTCTCTTTTTTGATTGTTCATATTTGTATCTTATTTCTTTTTTTCTTTTTTCTGTGGCAAATAAATGAATAAATAAACATGTAATGCTGAAATATTTAAGAAACTACAGGTTTTGTTGTGGTCAAAAAAGTAATTAACACTTTATGATGCTAGTAGGGGCCGAAGCGATTGCGGCGAGAGCACAGCCTCCCGCTAAAGGCGGTAACATTGTCTCCCTGAAAAAAATTCAAATTCAGTTTGTTTGAGTCTTTGGGGACTAAAAATGTAGGCTTCGAACATTCTAAAAAGACTTTTAACAAATATTTTAACAAAGGATATGCATATCAACCATAATAAAATTCATTGCAGGGGATTGACAAATGTCATCCTTCCATGGTTGTGCTTGGCATAGTCGTCAATAATTGCATCATAATACAGAGCTGCGTCTTTGCGAATAAAGAGCAGTAACAGTGCGTTAAGGCGGTCTTCTCTTATGGTACTTCTAAAACCACTTTTTTAAAAAGCACAGCGACGAGTTGCTACGTTTCACAGTTGCACTTGTTACAGCGGCAATCATTAGGAGCCGCAAAATTGTGTGGATATTGGGGTATAGGTCTTTGTTGTCTTCTTGTAGAATGGAGGGTTTTTCGACGCTATTGATCCTGAAAATGAAAGCAACCACTTACATATATTTCAAAACACAAATGTTTTCTTTCGCGTATCAGTGAAAAAGCGTTTCATAACCATGTACATGAGTGCAGATAAAATTAGCGAAACTATGGTGTATTTTTAGTAAATTTGAAATGAAATTACCATACCAAAAGCGCTTCCACAGCTCTAGCTCCTGAGACGCAATGCTTGGGGATGGCAGATCGGGCAAAAAGTGACGAATAACTTTCTCTTGAAAAGAGCTTTGAAGCTTTTGCAAGTTGGCAGGTATCAGTAGCAGTCCAAGCAATGCTGCTTCTGATAGTCCATTAAAGCGGGTTTCTAATTGCTGCAGCAGGTTGTCAAGGAAGTGATCAAATAACAAGCGCCGAAAGTATGCGACTGGTGTCTTGGCATTAGTGTTGTTTGCCTACCACAAGTTCGGGGGATAGTCATCCTTATGTCTGCTATCTTAGCCATCTTCTTAATCTTTTCATACACTGAAGAGAAGAATACTGTTTATGTATTATTGCTTATATCTTGCAGCTGATCTTTCACAACTGTTATATGCTTGTACGCCTCAGTATCATCACGTGTTGAACCCTGCAACGAACAGCTAAGTCCTAAGGTGTATCCAAAAAGATGTTTCGCAGTGTAGAAAGCAGCAATGAAAACAGCGCTCTTGATCTGATGGAACAGTCCCTGTGGCTCGGTCTTGGATTTTGCATCCATTTCTTTCCATTTTTGTTAAGGCAAATACTCTCCGGACACAACAGCAGGGGTTTATAGAGATCTTCAAAGTCTTGGAATGCCGTGTGTCGTTCCACCCATCTTGTCTCACATCTTGTCTTGGCTTGATCTTAAGTTTGGCTGCCTTCACCTTCGATTATCTGGTTCAACGATATCTTCATCCTCCATGTCACTACTCTGTTCCTCGCCATTTTCATATTCATCGTCCTGGGAATCACTATCATCCTCTGTGGTAGCCGAATCCCTGTCAATGTTACATTCACTTTCATGGATACTGTCTTCACCATCACTGGCACTGACAATGCATTGTTCGAACTCTCGTTGCCGCTTTGGCGAATACCTGAAGAAGATCAAGAGCCAAATTCAGTTCATGGCTGGCACAATGAAAATACACTGCTCGTGCGGAAACCTCTTGAAAATGCTTGGCGCACCCATTCTGGGATCCCGCAATGTCACCAGCCCCATCATGTCAAGTCTGAGCCCTGCACATTTTAGGATCCAGTCCTAGGTTGGCCACTGCTTGCACAATTTGGTTACATATGGCTACCCCAGTACAGGTCTCGCACTCAATGTATTCCACTAATCACTCAACAGATGCGCCATCGTGTAGGTACCGTACAACGAGACCAAGTTGCTCCCTTGCTATCCTGACTAGGCAGACAAATTACATTTATTATGTCAATGGTCAGGGGTTGTACGACCTCTTGACTATCTTCAGACCTAAGAGATTGGCATGTTGGCAACACCTCACATCCGCTGACCCTGTTCCTGTTAGGTTGGTTTAGTACCCGTGCAACAGCATTCTCCAGGAGGTCTGCGTTACTCATGCTGATATCTGGCTCCATATGGCAGCTGTCAGCTGTTGTAACAATAGTAGTGCATTTTTTCTTGTTGGGCCTGGAGCCATAAATGGTTAGTAGGCTTGACTGTTCTCCGAGATCAGGTCGTTTCCGCGAATCAGCAGAAGACATCATTCAAATCTATCAAAATACAGCATGGTATAATTTGAAATAACCTTTTTCGCATTGCTTTTGATAAGACACGCATACCATGACACGGAACAAATCAGCCTTTGCCTTCTGATTTGCTTTCTGATAATGAATACATTAGCCTTATATTTCCTAAAGCACAATTTTTATTTTAAAAAACGTGCAGGTACATGTCTCTGCAATAAAATGTTTTCATACGTAACTTTGCCATTATGTTGAATCGTCGACACACCAGACATTATCAACTATTGTAGACTCATTTATTTTCCCAAAAATCGACGAACTTCGTGGTTCGCTTTTTCTCCATACTGTTGATTTTGTTGCTGTCACCGAGTCTTAGTTTCATGCTGATTTGCCGGATTCTGCCGTTGGCATTGGCGGTTATGAAGTTCATCGACTGTTGCTGCTTTTGTCAGCTCTTCATTTCCATGCAAGCACCTTGAAAACCTGGACAATCCCGACTTCCAATGCCTGTGGCTGAGTTTGCGTCCCCATCTTCTTCCAAGATCCGTGAAAAGTATTTATTTCGCTGTTGTTTACAATCCTCCTAACTCGCCGGTTCAAAATTATTTATTTTCATACCTCAGTGACTCTGTGGACTCTATCCGTGGCCAGTATCCTGACTGCGGTATAATTGTTTTAGGTGATTTTAATAACTTCGGTATCTCTTATTTCTGTAGTCAGCAACGTTTAGTTCAGGTCGTTGACAACCCTACTAGAAGTGATAGTATTTTAGATTTGATTATTAGTAATTCATGTCAATTTTATTTTTCTCCTGAATGTAAAGCTCCTCTAGGTTCTTCAGATCACTCCATTGCATTTTGGCAACCGAACCGTGTATGTGGTTCCAAAGCTACTCGCTTTACTGCCAAAAAGTTTCCTTTGCGTAGGATGCCAGAGTCTGCGTTTGCCTTTGGGAGGTGGGTGCTCAAGACTGGGCTGATGTTTTTTCTCACAAATCTATCTCTGACTGTGTCCTTGCTTTCAATGCTAAAGTGAACTCTACTCTTGATCTTTTCTTCCCTCTTAAAATGGTTCGGTCTCATTCCAACGACAAACCATGGATGACCTCACATATAAAGGACCTTATTATTCAGTGCCAACAAGCATCTTCTTCGAATGACCACAGCCTATATAGAGGCTCCTGAGAAATAAAGTTGCCAGGGCCATTGCCAGCAGCAAACAGTCTTATTATACTAACCTCGCAGAACGGTTCGACGTCGCGGTTGTTGTACCACTCGAGGAAGTCGCAGACCCGTTGACAGTAAAGATACTCCTCGTCGGTGAAGTTTTCATTGCGTAAGGTGGAATGAAACGCCTCGTGAGGTGGTAGGCACGTCTGTTTCGACTTGTCTAAAGAGTCAAACCACTCGTACGGGAAGAAACCTTTGGTCAGTGTACACCCGTAGGCTTTCAAGAAAGCATCGTAACTGAAGCCCCGGTGCTAAGAAATTGAGTACATCGAAGAAACGTAGATGGGTCGTGGAGAGACACATAAAGTTATTGGTCCTTTTAATGGTGAACATCAGCTCGCTCTCGTGCGCCAGGATGGGCATCAGAAACTCTTTCAAGGTGTTGATGGCATACTTGGCTGAGTTGAACCCGATGACAGGAAGCTAAGCCAAATGCGCCTCGAGTCTCGCTTTCAGTTTGAACAGGGGAGGCACAGGCTTTTTCTTCGCGGGAGCCTCATCGTTTTCCTCGTCCTCCTCCTCTTCTAGCTTCCGCTCGATGGACTCGAAAAGAGCCTCCATCTCAGGATCTGCCATGAGATTGGTCTCAGCCGCTGCACTGATGTTCTCAAGGTGTGCCATCATTCGTTGCATGAGGTCATGAGGATCACCGTTACTGATCAGACACACGGGCTCCGTAAACTTGGGGACAGGAATGTGTTTTCCCGTCCATTCTAATTTTATCCGTATTGTTCAGGTCTTGGCTTGGATGTCGTACGTCGCCCAATAAGGGAAGTACTTGAGATATGATCGAGCACCACGATCCCTTGTTCTTCCAACTGTTCAAATTCAAAGAGAGATGGAGCAGGTCGATACAAACCCCCAGGGAACTTTTAGACGACGGTCCCCTCACAGGTTCTTTTCGTGTCGATTTAACCGGAAGCCCGTCTTCCAAAATTTACCATAGCGAGCACATTGGTGTGAGTGGGAGCACTTACTCATGTCACAAATGTACGAAGAATGACTCTCGTATAAGTTCAAGTAGACCGTATCCTCGTACTGACCAAGGGAGCGATTAATGAAGCGCACCGTGATCTCATCCTCCGTCTCCTCTTCTACCTCATCCACTTCTCTCTCCTCCCCTTCTGCGTGTGCGGCCCAACGCAAACACAAAAATGTTCTTTTTGAACAAGCGTTCGAGATTGAACAGGTCGTCCAGTTGTACTCCTTTAAACATTTGGAGATTTTGATCGACCAGATGGGCGGCACGATACGTTTCAAAAGTGTCCTTGGCGGTCTTTTCCAAATTGCGGAGTGTACACCCATTGCTGAGGGCCAGTGCTCGGAAGAAACACAAGTTGTCCTGGTATAACGTTCCATCCCGGTCATTCCGAACCAAGCTTTGGAGTTCCCGGTTATATTTCAAATAGGGCGGGAGTTCTCGACCGCAAATGATGGATGTCCGTGCAGGTTGTTGACGTAAAAGACGATGTTGGTGAACTGTTTCACCATCCACTTGCTATGGTCGCGTTTCTGTCGCACCCACTCCAAGACATCCAGGTTGTTCAGGGTCTCGCATACTTGCTGCAGGTCTGCTTCCCGTGCGATGACAAAGGGTTCAGCAAAGGCCAGATGATTGTTAGCAGAGGCATGATAATACTTCAAGTCCCCTGCCTCTTGGTTCCGCAACAGAAAACCAAAAGACAAGTTCATTTTAAAAACAGTTTGCTGATCCCGAAAGATCTCATTCAAATGGGTCTCTATCGTCGCTGGTTGCAGATCGCGCAAGCGAAAGTTGCGACGAAACTGTGTGCGGATTTGTGCCCATTTTTGTTGGTAGATGGGAAGGGGACTGCGTTCTACCTCTGAGAGGGATGTAAAGCGTAAAGGATCCGCCATGGCTCTCCAGTTAGGGGGATCGTTCACAGGGGCTGCTGCTGCTGCTGCTGCACCACCATCGCTCTGTCTCGGTGCCGCACGATGTTTTGCGGTTTGGTGACGCGTGAGATCGTTCAAACGAGCAAAGGTTCACTCACACTGATCACACTCGAACGGTAGGCCGTCAGTGCACGGGTTCCAAGAACCTTTTCACCGCAGGAAAGTACACCGCGTAGGCTGGTGGATCTGGACCTGGTGTCGTTCTAGACTGATGGCTTGGTCGAACGTACGCCCACATTCCGGACACTCGTGACGGCGCTGCTTGGCGGGTGGTGTATCGTCGTCGGACTAGTCTTGTCAGCGCTGTCGACAGTTGTGGACGTGTCGATGGAAGTTGCCTTGACGATTGAACGTTCGTCCGTGGGGATGGGGGGTACCCCCCAAGGAAAGGTGTCCTGTCGCGACCTTAGTGGTCTGATGCGTCCTTAAGGCCAGAAAGAGTCGTTTGGAGCCCATTTCTTAGTTTGTCATGATCCTGACCAGATGGCTAAAGAGACGACTCGTCAAATGACGAGATTTTGTCAAGAAAGTAGCAGAAAAAAAAAAGGTGGAAGAAGAAAGCCAATGTGTCATCTGCTTGTCCATCATCGAGACAGACCCGCCCTCACTAGTTATCCTCGCTACCATCGCACAACACAGCCTGCTCCACGGAAAAAAAAGAATGGTGGACTTGAGATGATGTGGTCAGTCAGTCCACATGACCTATTACGGAACCAGGACCCTTGGAAATACCCTTATTGCAGAGCTGAGCGTTGCCAACCTCAGGAACATTTGTAAATACATTGCGTTGCGGAAGAAAATTTTAGTAAGTAAACACCAGACACATGGAAGTCAAGAACTTTGTTTTTTAATGTTTGTAACAACAACAACAACAACGTGAGTCAGCCTTGTTTGGCTTGCATGATTCTCTTGACGATGGCTTCGGTCCAGATTTAGTTGCCGGGGAGATTACTGATCGCCCTCACCATTTTCGCTTCGGCTTTCCATTTTTCTTGTAAATTCTTGACCTTGTTGTTTGGCAATCTTGTCCAGCCGATTGATGCCCGGATAGCCATGCTTGAGTCTCTTTTTCAAATGCGTCCCTGGTCCCATGTACTGGTACCCCGACACAAATGCACCCATACAGTCTGAATGGATATGGCGAAGGAAGTCAGAGGAGGGTCGCAACATAACGCACAGTAGCACAAACAACCTTGTTTGTAAACATAAAAAATCGTTCAGTTGTCATTATCATTTTCTTCTTCTTCTTCATCTTGCGTTGGGATGGGATGCCGTTGGAACATCCTGTTCAATAAGAATTTCCGTCTCTCCACAGCTGCGTCTGTAGATGCTTCAACATCCATTGAATCCTCCTACATGAAATGATGTCGGGTTTTCATAACGTCATGGGATCATGCTCTAGACGTTCAAACCACTGGAGATGGAGTGCAAGTACAGCCCTCGCAACTTTCTTCTGTAAACGGGTAACAGGGCATTGAAAGCTTTGGCCTCAGCTATCGTTTCAGAGACCCCCTCCTTCAAGAACGTGTTGACTTTTTTGTCATAGGTTGAACTCAGTGACTCTTCCACCTCTTCGCGCAGAGTTTCCCAGGGATCTTAGTCATTCATTTCTCTGTCACTAACGTCTTCATCCTCAGACTCGATGACCAATGTCCGACTCCGAGTCTTTTCTTCCTCTTTATCTTGGTTTTGCTCCTCATCTTCTTCACTTCCCTCTTCCGACGAGGGAGCATGGAGTGGTACTTCCTCAAGTATATCCCCCATTGTTGTGTCTCCCACAGGCTCCTGGTTTATGCGTTTCCAATAACCTCGCCTCTAGTGAAGGTCTCTGTTATAAGCTCGACTAAACGGTTTGTTGCATTAGCGGCAGAGATGTGCCATACACTCACTCAAAGGGGTTTCTCCAAATGAGCATCACGAGTTTGACGTTTGCTTTTATACCCATTGCGAGTCACGGGGCGAGTGACTCAGAATGAGTAATCATGAGTTACTCATCAGCCCTTGGAGTTACTCCCGCAAAATACTCATTGTGGGTCCCGGGGCGAGTGACTCAGAATGAGTAACTATGAGTTACTCATCAGCCCTTGGAGTTACTCCCCCAAAATGAATAGGGAGCACACTGATGGTAAGGGTGAGAGATCCTAGGTGTAGCCTAAGTTTACTCTTGCGCGAACCGATAAAAGGGTGAAACTGTGGCTAAGATCATCATAAACGAGAAGCTACCGAGAAGGACAACATCTTCTGATTAAGGTCCGGTTGCTTTTGTTGACCTGGTGAAGTGCGTGCCATCTACCAAAGAGTGTATCAACAAGACATGGAGGCAATATGCGCAGCACTGGTTCAAGAGATCGAAAGGTTGAAGCGAAAAGTGAAAATCCAGAAAGGGAACAGGGGCGAGCAACTCAGAAGATGGCGAACCAAAAACCCGGACAAGGTTAAGGAGCAAAAGAAGAGATGGAGGGAGATCAAAAGAGAGCAGGAGAAAGGAACATGACACAACCTCTGCTTGTGACAAGGCGAACCCATACCGTGGAGACACCCTGTGTGGTGACTGTTGCAAACACAGAACCAATGCGACAGTCTAGCCAGGTGAATGAACCAGACGGGGTTAAAGACACCATCCCAAAGAAAATATTCGTTGGAAATACGAAGGCAAACCCACTGAAGCCAGTGGATGAAATGACAGTAGGAACGATCCTCGCCTGCCGAGAGGAGGACAAGATTAAAGGGAAGAGGAGACAATACTACCACAGAAACAAAGCCCGATGTCAGGCGTATGCCAAACAGTACTATCACAAAAATAAGAACAAAATCAGGGAGAGACAAAACCTACGCCATCGGCAAAAGAAGAACAAGCTCAGAGAGATCCCACTTTGCTCAACGGACGAGACAGAGTCCGTACACTTCAAACCGAATGAAACCCTTGCTGAGTAAACCAAGACTCCCTTTGAACATAGGGTGTTACGAATGGTCTCGAATAAAGTAATAAAAACAACCACGTTGATTTAACTCGTGTCTTTCTTTTTCAAAAATACCAACGTGGTCAATTTTTAAGCAAGCGCTGTGCAGGGCGGTGCAAACTTCAGGAACAGAACGGTAAAAAGTCGGCTTTGTTCAATCAAGGGACACCAAACAAGTGCTCCAGGAAACGCGTATTACTCAAATAAGGGATTAACTCCAAGCAACTCATGAGTAAAATGAGCAACCGATGACTAACTCCGAGCAACCCTGAGTAACTCAAATTGAGGGAGTAACTGCAAGTACCCCTCAGTAAACCTGTTCCACGCTCCGAACGTCTCCGGACACTTCCAAGGAATGAGGTGGTCGCTTATACGGCAGCGATCGTCTTAAATCACATATGGGCGAATCGAGCTCGGACGAAGGCCTGAAAGGAGGACGAGCACGAGCGACGTATCGAAAACATTCTGAGGGCGTTTTGGGTTCGTCCTGGGTAAATATGGACCCAAAATATGCAAATGAAGAGGGCGAAATGACTGGTTTCACCCCTAGGGCCGCGGAGTCCTGATGACAAGTGGCGGGCATTTCAAGATGGCGCCCGATCATGTCCAATTGGGCTGTAAATTTATCATTTTTTTTACCACAAGTGATAGAAGTTGAGACTTTTATCACATATATATTGCATTCAAGTCTCGTTTTAGGTGTGGGCATGTACAAATCTCCGCGCTGGGATGCGAGCTCGCTCCGTCTATTGAACACAAGAATGAAACCTGCGTTCTGGATCGATGGGATTGTGTTCTGGATCCTCTCATTGACGAGCCACATCCAAATCAGCCTTTCCCATAATAAAAATAAACTAGGTTGCATATGCGGGGCACCATCCTCTTATGTAGATTTTGTAAATAATCATTAAAATATGTTTTATTTGGATTTTCTTGTGTGTTTTGTGCTTTTGTGCGAGGGGGTCTGGGAGCTTTTCTTCCTTATTGGGGAGAGATGTCCCAGTGGGGTCTGGGACCTAAGAAAACGCCTAAAGAAACGCCCTCAACGCCTAAAACGGGTTCGCCCGTTTAAACCTCTACAAAAACGAGTCGCACGAAATGCTCACGACCACGCCCCTGAAAAATTCCCACGTTCTGTCAATCAAATCTTCTCTCGACCAATCAGGAGCCAGCTGGATAATTATTCAAAGTGTTAGAGCTTTGATAATCCTAATTACCTACCCCTATACCTCGAACCAATCAGATGCCACCATTTCAACGCGTCCTTAACAACGCCCCTAGCAATGCTCCTCAAACCCCTTTGCGGAAAAAAGGGGTCGAATCATCCCTAATATACTACTGTAATCTTAAGCGTTCCAGTCCTTTATCGAAAGTTGAGGCATGTACAATGATGTCATCAAGGTACATCAGGGATCGAAGGTCCCCAAGGGCACTTTCCATCAAGTGTTCGAAGGTTGCTGGGGCATTGCAAAGGCCGAAGGGCATGACATTTAACTGCTAAAGACCGTTCCCTGTGCTGAATTCTGTGTTTTCATGGTCCTCCGCTATTTCCACTTGCCAGTACCAACTTTTGATATCTAAGGTTGAAATCCAGGAAGAAACAGAAAGTTCATAGTGGGTGTTGTCTATCCTTGGTAGAGGGTAGGAGTCCTTCTTGGTGAGGTCATTTAATTTCCCGTAGTTCACGTAGAACCTCGTTGACCCGTCCTTCTTTTTTACCAAGACAACCGGCAATGCCCTGGGGCTAAGTGAGCGCTCGATTATTCCTTGTTCGCTCATCTCCTCATTCGCTTGGGAAGCTTCATCACATTGTGCGTATGACCGTTGCCGCGTTAGCCCTTCGTCAGAGCGAATCGCTCTGACGAAAGGCTAACGCTCGAAACGTCAGCTTTTAGAATCTCTGTGCGGTGGCCAATTTACATTATCAACTCCGTTGATAAAACCAAATTGTTGTATACTACTTCCCCACCGACGCAGCACCACAGTTTCTGTAGAAACTACCCCCTTTATTCAAAACAGCATAGGCTGGCTTCATAAGTTTAGTAAACGTCCTTGGATAGAAAGCTAAACCATTAGGAAAGTAGGTAAACTGATACAATTTACCACCCCATTCAAACTTAAGGTACTTCTGGTGTGCAACCGCAACAGGGACAGAGTAATAATACGCGTTCTTATTGTCAACAGAGGACATGAAGCAGTTAGGAGTCATGAGGCTTATTACACTTTGAAGTGTGTCCATTTTAAAGTGGTTGTATTGCACATGCTTGTTCAGGTTTTTAAGATTGAGGATCATTCTGTGGGATCCGTCTTTTTTGGGTCGTACAAAAACAGAAGAGATAAACTCCCCTGGTTCTTTGACTGGTTTCAACAATAACTCCCTTCTGAAGCAGGTTAGCAACCTCTTTAGAAATGATATCATTTTCTTCAGCACTAAAACATTTCATTGCAGGGGGTGTGTTTGACAAGGCTTAGTGATAGATTCAAGGTATTGCCCTGACACCATTTGAAGAATCACAGTGTCTGAGGTGATTTTTTGTCAACAATTAGTAAATTTTCCCAGCCTACCGCTTTTGAAGCAACTTGTTTGTGCAACAAGGTAAGCTATTAGTGTAGGGATAAAGTCTTCAAATTGAATTACCTGTAACATGTGAACTTTTGGCATGATATCATCAGCAGTGTTTATTTTTTGCTGGTTTCCTCCTTTTTCTTCCAGGTTTTCTGTGGTTTCCACCTGGACTGGAAGTGGCCCTTGCCTATAAAAGGCAGTCAGATGTCGATTTCCACATTGTTCATGACACATTTGGTATATCAAATGTCTCAGGGTTAGTTGGGGACAATGCCTCTACCCAAAAGGGTAAATCAAATGGATTGATTGCAAACAACTCCAAACTATTTGGCAGGGAAATGTTTTTTGTGGGCTGTTACCCACACATACTTAATATAATGTTGCGAAGAATGTGCCAAGCTGGGTTTGGGGCAAAGGGTGATATGAACAACAACCACATATTGCAATTATTATACAAGATATCCTTGCTCCACCATGAACGCCCAAGTTAGTACAAGGCAATGTATGTTTCACTGGGAATTTTAAGTAAAGAGCCACCCCTTCCACAGTCCTTTATTGACACAAGGTGGACATATTACCATGATATGCTGCAATGGTATTTCAAGTATGGAAAAGCCTGTCTTCAGCTTGCAGAGCGTATACTAGAAAGGATGCCAAAGTCAGATAACCACTCATCAGTCTGGCAAAATGTCCTCAAGCTGAGCTCCTGCCCAATGATCTAAGTGCAAATTAAATTCTTATTTGAATTTCTTGACAAGTTCATTATCCCATCTCTTAATTCATCACAAGCAAGTGACGAGGAACTGGGTTTTTCCAGTGGCTATCTGGCACGACTATGGCCTGCAACTGTTCTCAAGGACAATGAAACACTCAGTCAAATGTTACTGTGTCCATCACTGTATTTTCCTTTAACAGAAGAGCAAGTGCAATTATCTTTGAAAGATCCAGCCGCTATTAAACACTTTTACCAGGAAGTGCAGAGGCCCATGTTGCAAGAAGCCCTGAAAGTAATTAAAGAACATGGTGCTGAGTGGTTATCCTTTCCCAAGCTGTTTGGAATGGGAGCTGATCAAAGATTCCAAAGTCCATTCTGGTCATCTGTTTTGAAGGTCCTTGACATACAATTTGTATCCACTGAAAGCAATCAAGGAAACGCATCTGAAAACAATGTAAAAGTTTATGGACAGGATCTTCAGAGATTGATGTCAAAGGACAGAAATGGGCTGGTTAAATGGGCCAATATTTGGGAGCTGCAGAAACCTAAACTTCTAACTGAGATTAAAGCAATGGCAACATCACCTGAAAGCTGTCTTATTAACAAAGACACCACACCACACCTTTTTGAATTTTATGCCAAGCACATTTTTAGCATCCCTGTGAACAATGTCATTGCTGAAAGACAGTTTAATCTATCCCAACTTTATCTTCATGACAACCTGTCAGAACTATCAAAAAAGACCTCTGTAACATTTGTCGAGAACACTATTCACAGTGGTAAAACTAATGGTAGGACCACTGAGACAGCAAGGCAGACACATGAACAGAGAATGAATGACTATGGGCAACTACTGACCACAGAGCTTCTCCAAGAGGCAAGAAAAAAGATCAACAACATCAGAAAAGGTAGTGCAGTCAGTGCCCCACTTAGAGGAAAGGATGTCTATCCTAAAGCTTGGGAGGAAAAGAAACTGAACAAAGACACATCACTGACAATCCAGTCTCTTAAAGCTGAGGGTCGTAAGCTTGAACTTCAGTGGAAAGCTTCAACAAAAGGAACTGTAAATCTGGAAGAACAGAGGTCATTCAGGCCTACAACAATTGGATGGCATAGAGACACTGGACAGGTGCCACCTCTAATGCACCTTGCAGCACTTACGGTGTGGGATTATGGTGAGGAGCTTTCAACACATGACTTACCAGAGGAATTCCAGAAGTGCATCAAAAATCTTCCGCGTATCTTCCCAACCTCATCAGTTAATTCTGTGTCCACTTTGGATGTCCCCATGGATATGTCCATAACATCTGTCTCTGTTCATGAAGAATAAGACCTGACTGAGGGGTGGCTCATCAAAAAGGGGGAAGTAACTTACATTTGGAAAGGTTAAAGTCAATTTATAGTCAATCTTCCTCACATGTGACCAGTATTTTTTAACTTTTAACAGGGTTTTAAAAATTACATGTCAGTTGTGATCATCGCCAGTGAGGTTTAAGAATTTTCATTGAAACTTCCCTAGTTTATTGCTGAAATAAAGCTATGAATTTTTTTACATTACATCACAGCATACAGTATTTGAAAACAATCAGTTGTTTCCTACATGTATGTGCTTTGCTTTTTTTTTTTTCAGCTGATACTTTTTTTTGGAAAGATTTCCAGAAATCTTAAAGACTCAGACCATTCAAATGCCAGAAGTTACAAATAGGACTTTGAATGATCATTTCAGTCTCAGAAATATTGGTCATAGGTGACATAGATTTTCTGTAATTGTAACGAATGAATCCATGGTCCCAGTTTCAGTAGGCAGAAATCACAGTCATGACTCATGCTACAACAAGAAACCTTAACTGAATATAAAGATGTGTAAGAAAATGTTGGGTTTTGCTAAAAGCAGGCCCGCGGCCCAGCGGCCTGCAGTCCACGGCCCGCCACGGCCCGGCGGCCCGGAGGCCTACACAGTTTTGTTGTCCATCGGTAGATCCAAGCGCATGCACAGATTTGGATCGGGTATGGGCGCGCAAATGAAAGACGGTGAGTTTGAATTCGTTTACCAGTTTAATAATCGTTTCAATCCTTTTCGATCCTTTCTTTCGTTGCATGTTGCTAAGTGAAAAACGTTGTCATTCTCTGTTGTTTTCGTCTGTTTACAACAGCAAACAGAAACAATGAATTCAAATGATTAAAATGGTAAACGAATTCAAACTCACCGTCGTCCATTTTGCACGCCCAAACCCGATGCAGACCTGTGCATGCGCGTGGATTTACCGCTGGACAAAAAAACTGTGGAAAATCAGGACTGGGCTACCGGACTTCCGGGCCGCCGGGCCTTCGCAGGCCATGGGCCGCAGGCCGCTGGGCCATGGCGGGCAGTGGGCCGCGGGCCTGCTTTTAGCAAAACCCAGAAAATGTTATGTCATTGAAAGAATGACTTTAAATTTTTTTTTTGAGTTTAAGTGTTAAAGCTTAAAATGAAGTCACTTTTCTTTGAAATACAGCAAATCACACACAGCCTGTGTTTGCTCTTGGTAGCATGAGCCCTTGATTGGTTAGTGAACATTTTAGGATAAATTACCCTAAAGAAACCACGGATATTGTCGTTAGGTGCTGTTTTCCAAGAATGTTTGGTGTAAGATAAATGAATTGCACCTAACAAAAGTTTGGTATAGATCACTTTTGACTGTAAAAGCCAAAAGAATAACTTTAGTGACAGGAATATTTTTTACCCGAATGCATGTAAAGTAAAGGCAAAAAGAGTTTTCAAGAGTTTTCATTTATTTCAAGTGATATTAACCAAAAAAATGGACACAGCTTTCAACTACCCAGGGTTTAATTATGAAGTTGATGTCAGTTGTAAATATTAGTAGGTACCAAAAACCGTGAACAATATTTTATTTGATGTTACGAATTTTTTTATTAAGATGAGGTGCAGGATGGTAGATTTATTATCTGTTAATGGATCAGATCCATTTTATTCCTGTATAATTTGACTGTCCTAAAAAAAGACAGCAATAATATTGTGTTTAAAAATACACAATATAAGTTAGGTGAGACGAACGAGGTTTCAGACATGCCCTTGCTGATTGACCTGACATTCCAAAAAAACTTCAAACAAATAAAGATAGAGAAATTACATTGCCTTAACCTTTTCATTCTTTGAGTTTAATTGTCTAAGAGCGTGACAATAACAGTAATGATATACCCTGACAAGCTATGAAGTACAGGTTCCCATTAGTAGTTGATGAATCGAAATTGCCACATTGTTTTGCCAAAGTACAAAATGTAGCTAATTAAGTGAGCGATTTGGTGCATAAAACTACTAAATTCTGTGTACTGTGTGCTCAAGGTTCACTGGTTTCCGATTTTCATTGTGTTTACCCTTACAACATTTTTATAAGTTAAGTGTTTAGTATCTTGTATTGTATTATTAGTGTTATGTATGTCGCCAAGGTTTGAAAATTAGAAAAACTCATTGCGTACCTTGCCTGCAATCTTCTGTTGCCTTCCCTCAATTCGATCGAACAGCTCTCCAGCACGACACGATTCTTGACAACTCAGTTTGGCTACCTCGAGCGCGCGTGAAGAAAAATGAAATAACTTTACAGGAACACAACGCAGAACTCCTAATGTTGACCCATTGACAAACTGAATGACTGGTCTTAAACATCACCGTCGCGAAATTTTTCTTCAAGCAGCAACGCACCGAACAGTGCGCATTCAAGTAAATAAAATAGGTACAGTATAAACTTAGGGGAAAGAATGGAAATTGAAAACGGTAGATATTTCGATCATGTACCATTCTTTAACCTTGCCTTTAACGGTGGCTGAAACTTCGCGTTTTAAATAGATATTAAACAACATAGTCCCCATAGCATTCTCGTTGAGCCGACCTTATCAGTCGTATTCATACTGCGCATGTCTATAATATTTGTGTTTTGACGTATCGCATTCATTGCGTGAGGGGTAAAATATGTCTCTCAGATTTTCAATTAAATAGAGCAGTATACAACTGGAAAGTAACTACATTACCATTAAACGTAACAATGGCATTATTTGTACTGTTACAATAATATATAGATTTAGCCAAGCCTAAAAGCGGAGCTCCCGTTTCTAACCCCAGAAAGCAATATAGTGTATGTGGAAATAATTATGCTTCTGCATAAAGTACAAAATTAATCGTCATTAGAGCGAGATTCAATTGAGTGTCGTAAAACCAAAACCAAAGTAATTAGTTTGGCCAATCAAAAAGGACGGAGACAATCCAGTAAACCAACCAAAACTCGAAGTAATTTAATACACGTAGCCGACAGAAAGCGCGGGAAAATATGTACGCGCGAGCCACGATTGGTTTTGGTGTCACTTCTGATTGGTTGAAAAAGTGGCGCGAGAACTTTGAACCCATCACTGAGTGAAGTAATCATAAACCAAAACAATTTGCTACTTACTTTCGACACTCAATTGAAAACCACTCTAGTGTATACAGTTTACAGTGATCAAACACCTCTGAGCTGATAGCAGTAAACAAACCAGCCTTGCAAACAATAACCAACAACTTTAATCAACAACTAAAACTGAAATTACATGCTTAGCAATCTCTTTCACAACATTTTCCGTTTGACTGATTATCTTTACACCCTCTCTCTTCAGTTTAGAACAACAGCAAAAATCTTCCTAATTAGAAAGTGAAGCTACAGAGGGAGCTCGGCAAGGAAAACATTACCTGAAAGCTAACCGTTGTAAATATGTGTTTTGTCTCTCGCTACATTTCTCTCCGCTTTAAAGTGTTCTTCATTGAAATTTTCTCTTCTTCTCCTTCCTCGGCTTCTCTCGAGATTTTCGTCGCTTAAATTTCTCCAATTTCATCGTCTCTTCTCTCATGTTCTTTCGCTTTTCTTCGACTTTCCTGCTCTTTATCCCGTTGCTCGTCAGTAATATGATTTCCCGCCAG
>NC_090892.1:31694977-31702477 GCF_036669925.1 Montipora capricornis
TCGCTGCTTATTGTACTATGTCGTAACCTTTCCAACAGTTGCACGACAGTTTGAACCTGTCCCTGTCACATTGCTCGTGTTCACGACGTCGAAGGATTTGGTCCTGCATGCCACACCACATACTAGGTCCATATGTCCACGTGTCACACCATCCATTGTCCATTCTTGACGTACCGATGATCCTTGCCAGAACTTTATCACAATGATGTCTCACAGCCCTCCGATGCTCTTTTACGGAGGCACGTCGAATGCACCACAGGTCATCGTGGTGGTGGTTCGAGGGTTTTTATACCGTGACCATGGCATGCTTTGGGACCGGCATCGCCTTTGGCACCAGAATCCGTATAGGAATCAGCTTTGTAACGAGGTCGTTCATTGTCGCATGCATGTTTGCACACCGTGTTCAATCCTTGCCACACACCATGTCTGTTTGAGCTAGAGACACCAGCTAAGTCAACCAGAACTGCCTAGAAGCAGCATGGTTCCTAGAAGCTGTGAAACCCTCCGGTTTACGGCTCCTGTCCATGGATCCAGACACATCCCCAAGACGGTTCTGATTCCATCCCCAACGGACGTGACCGTTGGCACCAGGCCACCTCTCACGTTCCCATTTGTCAATAGGACTTTTTTCTCTCATTAAATTTATTCGCAGTGTGGTCTCTTTATTTCGCATACAAATATTCATTCTCTATTTCTTGACAACTTTGTGTGGATTTCTTTTATTCAATTACATTCTTTTACTACAATCATGGTATGGTATCTGGCCTTGCGCACGACATTGGTGTTCATATGCAATGCTAAATGAAGCCCTTGATTTTAAGATTACAAGATAACTGTAATAATCTGAAAACAGAAATGGAAAGTAAATTCCATGAGCATTTAGCTGGTAAAAAGAAAGATTCCAAACATCTTTCTGTTTTCAATTAAGAACAAAATAAGAAACCCGCACTTCAAATCAGCAAGAATAACGGCAGTGAACGCGATTGGGGTGTTTCTGTAAATATTCTCTTTCTCTCACAACGTGGCCCTAGAACCTTGAAAATTTAGGTGCACATTAGTTGGACAATACCCCGGAAAATGTTCATCTACAGACAATGAGTGCTTTTAGAGTTGTAGTGGCAGAACTAACGTTACACTATTACAATCATGGACAAAATTGTTGGGAATGTTGAGATTTTCTGGGGAAAAAAGTGACCTTTCTTGCAGGAAGAACTCCAACATTGAATATGGGGGAGGAGGGGGGGGGGGGGGGGGTGGGGGCACAAGAGCATGGTACGTCCCAAATGGTTACAATAATAGAATTACGTTTAAAGTGAACTGATGCGTGCAACCTTCCCAACAACGTTTGAACACGGCTGTCTCAAAAAGGTCAAAGAGCAATAAATGCGATTTTTTTACACGTGTTTTCATTCCTTTAACAGAAACTCGAGGAAGTGGCAACATATTTGGATTTCGATATGTTTTGTTCAAGTTATTGCTGAAATCAGGCTCAAATAAGGTCTTTCGATTTTCTTTTTGGTTATCTCGCAAATGATAACGTGGGATGTTTACGAAATGAATAAGAATAGTTCCTGGTGAGCCGTAACATATATCCATTTGCTGTTGTTAGATATGCAATATTAGCCATACATACGTGATAGATTTTGCTAGGATAGGTCGTAATTTGCCTTTCATATTGAGCCCTGTGTAGAAGGAGCAGGTTACAGTCATAGTTAATGGCACAGTTCTCCATATATTCCGAGAAAAATGTGGCTATTTTGTGTCTTAGTGTTCAACAAAACGCTTAGTAATAACCACTGTAAAGTTTGGTTTTAAACATTATTTACCACAGTACTCTATCGAGCGAATATAAATGAGGCTCTGACAGGGTAAATTCCGACAAACGACATGCCCTAAAAAGTGAGATAGACTATTGATCGAGTTACTTTTTGAGTTTGAGTTGAGTTTGAGTTAAGATTGAGTTAATATTGAGTTACGGTTTTTGGCATTTTTGGCACTTAAAGCTAATAAATATTAAGTAGAAGTCACTGAGAAGACCATGAAACACCGTTTTCGTGAAGTGCACAGGTGTATATTTGTGAAATGGTTTTAAACGTACTAACTGATCAAAACAATCTTGAAATTTCATGCACGGCAGTATTCTTGTTTAACACTTTACCAGTTTCAGCACTTGGACTCCTTCGATTTGACTACTGCCTGTTTTGCTGTTATGTGGTCTCATCGATCAGTAGTCCCTTCAGAAGATTATTCCAAGCCGACCACATGGCTGATGAAAAGACCAGACCACAACACCGTACTCTTTTCGACTAGTGTGTGCGATCTTTAATGTCCCATAGTTTATAAACGTTGAAGGTTGTGAGACGGGACCTGCGATTTATAGTCCTTATTCGCGAAGACTTGAAAGTCTAACCATTTGCGGATGTTATTACAAAGGCAGCACTTTCTCCTCAATTATTTTAAGACCCTGAGTGTTGCGGGTCCGGCCGGAGGCGAACTCACGATCTCCTGCATAACAAACTGATCCACCGGCGCGCAGTTGTTCCTTTTAGCGATCAAGTCTATTCGACGCAGAAAAGATGTCTTCTTGTAAGGCTAAGGATGGGATTTACTGTTAAGCCAGCTTATAGCCCTGGCGCCTAAACGATGAAACGTACCGTTTGTCGTCCAGCAGCGTGGTTTTCATGATCGGCTACCACACAAAACGTTATCGAACTAGTGAGCTGCAGGAGTGTTTATGTAAAATATCGAATCCGGAACCTGGAACGCGTTTTTTTTCCCTTACTGATCCTAGCCTTTGAACAGAAGTACCTTTGTCAGTTCTCGTTTATGTACTTGCAAAAACAAAAGAAACCGTGCAAGAAAAACCAAAATTAATTAACAAGGAAATAAATAATGAGAAATAACTGTAAACTGCTTTATGCAAAATGATTTAAAGCGGTGCAAGTTTTAAGATGGTAAAAGTATAGACAGAAAGAAATGTCTATCGTGATTTGGTCAGATCATAGACATACTTTCAATTTCAATACTCTGATTTCAAAACTTGTCTGTAGACCTTTTTTAACCGGTTGAATAGAGATCCAGAAAGACAATTTTTAATTAACAATTAAAGATCACCACTTCGAACGCTTGCCGACGACTCAACATTCCATTGCGTGAGAACCAGAACCCGGAGTGCGCAAAGATCTCAAGTCTTATTGGTCTATAGTTTGGAATTTAATTTAATTTAATTTAATTTATAGCGGAGGGGTTGGCGCAGTGGTCAGATCTCTGCCTTCCAACCCTAAGGTCCCGGGTTCCATTCCTGGTTCTGCCCAGACTGGAATATTTGGAGACCTTCTTTCCTGCTAAAGTCCACTCAGCTTTCCATCCTTCCGAGGTCGGTAAAATGAGTACCAGCATGCATGGACTGCTTAGAAGCGGCTGCAATTTGCGCCTGTATATGCTTCCAGTCCGCTGGGGGTAATGTGATCATTGTAAAGCGCCTTTGAGACCTTGTGATAAGGGCGCTATGCAAATGCACCACTTTACTTTTTACTTTTACTTTATTATGCAAATATATCCTTCAACGCGGAGAAAACAGTTTTCGAGGTGACTTGTAATGAATATTTATTACTTTTAATTCCGAAGAACGCCAAAAACTGTAACTCAATCTTAACTCAAACTTAACTCAAACTCAACTCAAACTCAACTCAACTCGTAACTCGATGAATAGCCAATCCCCTAAAAAGTAGCGACAGCACTTAAAGTGAAATCGTGACAAACGACATCCTTTCTTTAAATTTCCGACAGCAACGGTCACAGCAACGTGAAACATTGTCAAAGCACCGACACGAGACCTTTTAAAATTCAAGCAAGAGACACGGGACATCCCCCTGGCACGGCCTCATAAATAAGAACTTAATTACTCAATTAATCTTTAAGTTCCCGCAAAAAATGAAGTACTGTTCAAAATGAAGGAATTTTTCTATTCCAAGGGACAAATTCATAGCCGGTTACTTCGCATTATTTAATTCTATCCATAACCATTCAAGTTGAATTGAAACGTACCGCACTGGCCAAGAAAATGCTCATATACTTGTGGAGTACTGTGTGGAACACCGTTTTGTATTCATTTATTTACATAACAAGATGAATTAATAAGACGTAATTTCCTATGCTGCATATGCACATGCACATGCAACATTTCTTTTACGTTTTGATTAGTAACATTTTATACTTTGCTTCTTGTGATGTCAAACTGTAAGGAAATGTTTACATGTCTTGGTGAAGTTTGAATTAAGAAAAAAAAAACCTTTACTATACTACCATTGTGAGAGTAACGCAAAGAACAATACGTCAATGATCAACAGGGAAATCGTCTTCTAAATATTTTGTATATTATGCAGGAATTGTACAGTACCTCTAAATACCAAATGTACGCTCTAATACCTTTAATTGGTGAACTTCATGAAACAGAATGGGAATTTTACCGAGAAAGGACTTTCAATGCCCATTGTTGCACCGGTGCTGAAGATACTGGAGTAACACAATATTGTGTCACGGAAAACCCTTCCTCGGAAAAGCACCTATGTGGATGTAGCATATTCCATATTCTGAGAATGGTGCCCAAAAACAACGACAATAAAGATAATTCGCCGAACCGTAATTATGGTAAATAACAACTGCATATCTTCCGTGCATTTCGTTTTATACACCAAAAACTGTTTACAGTTGTTTTCAGACAATCATGGACAAAATTGTTGGGAAGGTAGCTTCACTTTAGAGATCACCCCAAGTTCCTGTTTTGTATGGTTTGGTTAGTTTCATTTGAATCATTTTGATGCTTTGTAAAACACACTTGTAATTTTTCCTCCAAGATATTTCTTTTGAGTGCCTCATTTTCTTTTCCAACATGTCTGCTGCCCGAGGACCAACGACGCATAGTCAAACCAATGCTGCTCTTGCCAAGGTACGTTAGCACCCGACCCACAAACAACAAAAGTGCGAAGACAGAGGTTGTACCATGCGACTTACAGCAAACAACTACGTGCCAGTCGTAAAAAGTAAGGGAAACCCACCATCAAGCATGTCAAGACAAAGTCTGTGCTTGGAAACGGGCCAAACCTGACAAGGAATGGAAAACCGAATCCTGGAACAGAACGTAAGCACTGTTGTTGGTAGCAAGAACAACACTGTGAGGTTCTTCCACGAAGAGAACAACAATGTCAACAACAACAACGGCGAGCGACTCGTTTGGACAAGAAACTTGTGAGCGATACAAAGTATCGGGAGGCAAACCATGAGCGAATTCGGCAGCGAGACAGAAGTCATTACCAGACGCACATGGAGCAAGCCCAACAGTACCGTGATGCTCACGGAAAGAACAGCAAGGAAAACAGCGTGCCTATCGATATAATCGAAGAGAGGAAGACAGAGAGCGGTCCCGATGGTACCATGGGGCACACAGGAACCAAATCCATGCCAGAAAAGGGTACCCTCTGGGCTTCAGTCTCGCTTTCTGTTGCCTCTAAGCACCACGACCTTTTGACCGTGGCCAAACAACGGTTGTGTTCCTGTATTTGGGAAATCTAGTCTGTGACGTAGCTCGTTGAGTGGGCGGCCTTGAAAGATGCACGAAAGGCATTTCGATCTCATGGACCGAAAGATGGAAGAAAACGATTAACTTTACAAGTGATTGTCAGCTGTTCGGGCTACGTGGCTCTCCATTTGTTACAAACTTGTTAAGCAGTTCGCATCGAACAACGTATTTCATGAGCTATCGCTCTCGCTTGCGTGACGGAAACATGCAGCTTAGTTTATTTACGTTTTAACTCGCCAAATTGGCAGAGGCTTGAACTGGTCTATAGTGTGGTCGTTGAAGCATTAATTTAAGCTAATCTTTCTAGTTCAGAGGAATGAATATTTCTGAATTTCAAACTCAACTGCTGAATGACCTGCTACTTAATATTTTGAATCAGAAATGATCGTAATTAACGCCTGACAAGGAGTTGCTTAACAAACTTCGGGAATACATATACGGTTCTTCCCTGATAAGGTTTAGTTCAAAGTTGGAGCTTTTCAACAGGACGCAAAATTTGAAGCGCGTTTGATTCTAAATATATATATATAAATATATACATCTCCTGTCGGAGTGCACTGGCGCTGACTTACGTTACGCATAATCCACACAGTTTTCTTAAAGAAAAGTCCTTTTTACACCTTTGGGAGAACTGTTCATCATGATAGCAAAAAACTTACAAATTATTAAATATAAAGATGTAAGAATTAGGCGCGATGGTTATCAACATTCTCTGTTCTCAGCTGTCACGGCGAAATGAGACAAACAATACCGGCTTTCATGACAGCATGTTGTATTGCGTCGGTGCATTAAACAATGTTTTGCAAAGTATCATTGTTTTTTTGCGGCACATTACCGCAATTAAATCGGCCACGGCATTCGGCTGCTTCCATCTTTGCCGCGGCTGCGGTTTTCGTCCAACCTACAATAGGTGATTTCCCAGTAAAGACTGTCAGCACAGACGAAGTATCACCGCGTGCAAATGCACTTATAGTTTCGAGCGGTACTGTATCTGGCAGAGGGACACAAGCGTGTTGATCCTCAGATCTATCAAAAGCAGCAGACAATCTATTACGTTGTGCATCCCCGGCCGCCTCCAACGTAGTGACCAAGCCATCGTCCCCATCTTTGTCCTCGGATCTATCACAAGCTTTGTATAAACGTAACCTTATCTATCACAAGCGGCTGCCTGTTTAGACGATTTCAACTCACCACCCCCCGAATCCCTACGACAGTTGGCATGTCTCATCCACCGCCAAGGAGGAGGAAGAACCCACCGTTGATGTGGCGCAGACAGTGTTTCCGTGTGCACAGGCGAATCGACCTCAGTCCCAGGCTCGTTTGAAAGTGGACCGTGTCCTGTACCGGGAGTCTTGGGAATGTGAACAGAGGATCCGGAATATTCTACAGGAGGTCGTGGTTCAACCATGCCTGGACTTGGATCTGGCCCGAACCGCAGCTCAATACGAACGCGAAAAACGGGATTGGTAATTGTCCTGCATCACAGTTCTTTGCAGGTACGACCTTCAACTCTCAGGGGTTTAAAAAGTTGCGTGGGTGCATGCGCGGGGCAACAAAAGACGGAGTAGGGATGTTACGGAATGGTCCTCATGCGAACACTATGGAACTCTACTTTTTCTCGTACCTAGTTCCATTTGTTGTTTTTTGTCTTATTTTTTGCCACTCAAAAGATCCCCATTTCCGCTTTTGTGTAACCCTACTACCTTTCATACAACGCTACTACTACCGCAACTACCACCACTGCTACTTATGCCTGTATATGGACTCCACATTCCCGCCAAAAAAACATGACGGACACTTAATGAGATAGAGCGTGCTTTGACTGGTCCATTAAGAGAACATGTGGCTACTAGTAAAAAGACTGAAGAAAATAAAAGGGAATCGAGTAACATTGATATTGACCATGTTGCACTGATCATTTC